>NC_055967.1:7265877-7270877 GCF_018492685.1 Alosa sapidissima | reverse complement strand
GAATACCGCCAAAGAATAAGAGAACATACTGTAATGTAAGAAGGATGCCCACCGGGAAAGGCGTTAGCTGGATCGAACTCTCTGAAATTAAGCATAGACTTGTTAGCAGCAAGGAGAACTCATTCCAATGATTCATTTTTAGAACTCATTCCAGTGAGTCATTTTTAGAACTCATTCCAGTGATTGTTTAGTCAATTCTTGATCTACAACTGCCATGGGAAAGTTTGGCTGCTTTTGCTTCTAGGGTTCTGAAAGAGAGCACACAGTGCTCAGCATGCGTACTGGCATGTGTCTGTGTGTATCCCTGTGTGTGTGTGTGTGTGTGTGTGTGTGTGTGTGTGTGTGTGTGTGTGTGTGTGTGTGTGTGTGTGTGTGTGTGGAGCAAGGGGGCAGGGAGAGGAGCAGGGAGGAAGTCAAGCCTGATTGAACCCCACCAGAGCGATTCAGTGCGGACGGCCGCTACCTTTAACTGATTAGGACATTAATTAATTAAAATGCATTCAATTGAATTCCCAGCTGGCGTGCCCCTTAAATCAGGACGCGCTTTGGCAGTCAATTAATAGATTCGCCGGTCACTGTACATCAGGGGCGCCCCGCAAACGGCCGTTGGGGCGTGTCGTCGTGAGCATATTGGGTTATTATAACTCACTTCCACCGACTCTCTTTCTCTCTCGAAAAGTTTTCTATAGGAGGGTGGGGGTGGGGGTGTGGTGGGGGCTCTCGTAGTGGAAGGCCCAATTTTACTGCTTGCCATGCGCGTGCGTGCCTCTGTCCTGCTTGGAGCCGTAAGCCAACTCATTTCACACATTACCTCCGCCACCTGCTCCACCTGGGCTGCTCGGCACTGCGGCCAGGTCCACTGCAGATAGCAGGGTGGACGCTATTTGGTGTCCTTACCGCTGCACACTCTCTGGGCCCCTTGCTGAACCTTTTCATTGTGTGTTTTCATCTTTAATTTTGTTACCCTTGCCCCCCCTGTCCGGCAGAGCGTAAGACGACATTGTGATCGAGTCCGTCCCTCTCTCCATCCGTCTTTGTGTGTGTGTGTGTGTGTGTCTGCCCAAGAGAACTGGTCCAATGTGCTTCCAAATTGTATACAAAGCCTATGGTCACTCAGCATATCTACCATATCCTCCTACATGATCATCTGCATAGGACTCCGAATGCAAATACTGGAATTTGGTTTCACTTTGGTTATTATAACAGTATTGGGTGAGGCTCTGTTCTTGTTATGTTTTCTTTTCCTTTTTGGGGTGCATTTGGTTTTGGTCAGACAAAAGATCTACTCCAGTGTTCGACTTTCACCTCCAGTCCTGACCTTTTAATCTGCTTACGTGTGTGCGTGCGTGCTGCTGGCGTGCTCGCCCAACATCATTGCGGTGGGCAGTCCATGCCAGTCGGCTTGTGTGGGCGCTCACTGACACACAGCACAGCCTGGCATCGGCCCTGGTGCAAAACTTGGCAGTGGTTACAGAGCAAAACTACTGGATTCTGGACCAAAGGCCCAGCCAGAGCCATCATCTCTTTGAATACTCATCCTCTCTCTCTCTCTCTCTCTCTCTCTCTCACATTGTTCCCCTTTCCAACTCTCAGTGACATTCTCCATGTTTGTTTTGTGTTGTTTTCACTCTTCCCACCTGTTCTCAAGAAGTCCTTCTATCCTTCTCCCTATTTGCCACTGCCCCTCTCTCCAAACCCCTCTCCCTCCCTCTCTCCCTCCCTCTCTCTCTTCCTCCCCTCTCTCTCTCTCACCTGTGTTGGCGTCGCTCCCGGGCTGAGGGCAGGAGCCTGACGCCCCACTGAGCCCCGTGCCAGAGTGCTAAAGCTGTTGAGAATCGCTGCCCGACTTTCAATCACATGCGGCTCACTCCGCAAAGCTCAGAGGCTTCCTCGCGGCGCATTGGGACAAATCATAAATCATCCCCGGAGGTGTGCGTGGGGGAAGTGAGGTTTATAAATTTGACTGATGGCCGAGGGAGATGGGTCTGCGGGGCCTTTGTTTGGGCAGTCGTGGAGTGCAACGATGATGACAATCCCACACTCAGGGACGTGTGTCAAGCTTTCACACACACGCGCGCGCACACACACGCACACGCACACACACACACACACACACACACACACACACACACACACACACACACACACACACACACACACACACATACACATACACATAGGCCTGTGAGAGGTACCCCACCTTGTTTTTGTTTTTTCATGGTTGTCTGTGGGAACAACTGTGTTGATTAAAATAATTAACATGGTGTGGATGTGTCATGTGTGTGTTTGCATTTGTATGTATGTGTGCATGTCTGTAGTGTGTGTGTGTGTGTGTGTGTGTGCGTGTGTGTGTGTGTGTGTGTGTGTGTGTGTGTGTGTGTGTGCGTGTGTGTGTGTGTGTGTGTGTGTGTGTGTGTGTGCGTGTGTGTGTGTGTGTGTGTCTGTGTAATTGCATGTGCGAAGCTAGATGGATAGATCAGAGCCTTTGCAGGTGTGCACAGGCAGGTAGCAATGGGAAAGGAAAAGCCTTGTCTGCTGCTCTTACATTTTGCATTATTTATTGATCATAAATCACTGCAATACCAGTAGCCTCTGCTACACTCTCTCTCTCTCTCTCTCTCTCTCTCTCTCTCTCTCTCTCACACACACACACACACACACACACACACACACACACACACACACACACACACACACAGGGCCTGTCGGACAACACGGATGTGCACAGGGAAGGACTCAGAGCACTGATGATTCTTAGCTGCCTAGACAGCTCACCTAGAGCAAGGTCTGGCACACCGTAGGAAGCTCCCTGGTGTAGCATGAAGCTAATGGCAATAGTGTAGCGTATCTTTGTGGTGCGTGCGGCAGGGAGCAGGAGTCCCGGCGAGCCGCAGTCCGAGTATCTGGACAGCAGACTAGTGGCAGCACAGCAGCAGCAGCAGCAGCAGCAGCAGCAGTAATAGCCCTGGTGCGACAGCAGGACAGCAGAACGCCACAGACAAGCGCTACGGTGCCATCACTGGACGCCATAGCAAGCGCACCCCCCCCCCCCTCTCTCTCTCGTTCGCTCGTAGTCTTCTGCTCTCTCTCTCTTTCATGCACGTAACGTTTGTGTGCATTTTGTCTATTTCTCACACACCCTCTCTCTCTCTCTCTCTCTCTCTCTCTCTCTCTCTCTCTCTCTTTCACCTATATGCCTTCCGCTCTTTATCTCTCTCTGTGACTCTGTCTTTCCCTCTCGATTATTCCTCTCTCCTCCCTCCCTCTCTCTCACTCTCTCTCTCACCCTCTTTTGCTTTCGCAGATCCGGTGTCTACTCTGTCCTTCTGGAATGAGAAAGGCAGAGCAAGGACAGAGCTGAGCGCTGGGTAGCAAGGTAGCGAGGTAGCGAGGTAGTGAGCGAGCACGTCTGTGTGTGCAGAGGCAGGCAAGCAATCGAGGGATCGTCATCAGGAAAATCAAATGAAGGCATCATCAAGCTGTTAAGCAATCATCTTTTTTGGCCACGACAGAGGGTTGGGAGGCAGGGTGTGTGTGTGTGTGTGTGTGTGTGTGTGTGTGTGTGCAGAGGGGGGTGGGGGTTGTGTGTGTGCGTGTGCAGAGGTGGGGAGTGTGGAGTAGAGGTGCAGGCGGGGGGGCAGTGTGGCGTCTGCAGCCTACAGATGGCGCTTTCGGACAGGCACTGGGAGGGCAGCCTCGCGGGGCCTCAGGATGAGGTCATCAGCACGCCACGGAAACGTGCTGGCCCCGTTGCCAAGCGCAGGATCCGCTCCCAGGAGATGGGCCCCGGACACGCCGCCAGCTTGGACGCGCCGGCGGAAAATATTGCGCGAGCGGGGCAGGCAGAGGGTGCCGGCGACGACACAGTGGAAAACTCGGCCGGGGACGGGTAAGGCACCGCGCGCCCGCGACCGTCCCGTCCGACCTCATGTGGAAGGGAGTCAGCGGTCGCTCGGTCAGTCAGTCGGTGTGCCGTTTGCTGGCTGTGTCGGGCGGCATGGCAGGAGAGTATGAGCTCATTAGAGGATTATAGGTGAGGCGTGTGATGCGCTGGCTCTCAGAGCCAAACAGAGTCTCAGGTAGCAGGTTACCCAGGTAACGGAGTGAAGTTGTGCCAGATCCGGCCCTGAATCACTTTCAGAACTGCTGATGCTGACAGAGCAGGAGGCGTTACGGTTCTCTTGACTTGCGTAGAATCACCAGAATACCTTTGCGTGTAATTCAGGAATAGTAACTACAAGTAACACAATGTAAAGATTCCCCGTTTTCTCAATGTTCAACATCCTTGGTACCCATAAGTGGATATCCAGTTTGTCTAAAACTGATGAAAAAGGTGATGCTCCTACTTGGGAATACAGTGTTACATTGTGCAATACCAGGGATTCTGGGCTCATACCGACAATGTCAGAGACTCCATTCTCGGTATTGTAAGACATGAGTGTGAAGCCGTTATTTTAAAGTAAAAGAACCACACAGTGTTGCTTTAAACTGTACGTACATAGTTTGGAATACGTGATGTAGTTTCCTAATTATGTAGATCAGGGGTGTCCAAACTATGGTCCGCGGGCCGACTGCGGCCCACCACCCACTTTAATCTGGCCCGCCGAGCATTTATTAATTTATCATAGATCCGGCCCGCCACACTCTTTAATCCGACCTGCCGAGCATTTAATTAGGTTATCATAGGCCGCTCGCTATTTTTTTCCAGCGATAGACGACGTTGTGAGTAAATTTAGGCTACTGCAAACTGCTTTACACTCTTCTTAGCGATTACAATGTCAAAACAGCTTGTTACATCGAGATACTGTACATAGTATCTCCTTTGCAGTAGATCTAACTACGTTATGCTACTTCATTTAATTGGGAACGCATTTGAGCATGCATGCACGAGAGGGAAAGAGCGCGGCAGGTTCCAGCTGGCTTGTCATTGTTGATAATTGATATCTACTTTTTAAATAAGAAACTTTTAAAAGGAAATCGCGATGGCAACAGTAGTTCCC
>NC_055967.1:7258377-7260877 GCF_018492685.1 Alosa sapidissima | reverse complement strand
TTTGCACACCAGCGCAATTGACTTTGTATACTCGCGCTTTTGTCTTTCCTATTTTGCAGTCACTTAAATAAGCTTATTATGTTCTGTTAACCAGCATCCATAGACAGTAAAAGAAAGCAGCAAGTAGCCTTCGCTACAATTTCTGTAGTTGAAATCCATTCATTGTTATTCTCTCTCCTGCTCAAATAAAAGTTGTGCGTGCATTAAGTTGATGATAACATGTTTACAAACTCTACTTTACATAAAATAAATATTGTAAATAGCCCACTGTCATGCAGTTAATGGGATACTGTGCAGAGTTGGAAAGTTAGGTCAACTTGGAAAGTGTTTCTCGTTGCCTGTTGGTAAGGTACAGCCGTAGCTTACACCTGCAGGAGCGCTTGCTTGGGCGCCTGTGTTGCGAACACATTTCCACGAATCATGGATGTGTTGATGACATAAATTAGGAAATATTAGAGGACTTAATGAGACAAACTGCATGCCGATTCCATTTAACCCAAATGCCCCAGCAGCAGCACGGGAGAGGAGAGCTTATCTGACAGATCTGCATTGTCTATAGTGAGGTAATGTTAGATTACATTGCAAAAATATCACCATGCATTCATAAGCTCGTGATTTAGTGAGAGTGATCCCAAAACATCGGAAAGTGACATTTCTGTATTACATTTTGTCGAGGAAAAATCAATAGCAAACTGTTCAAAACTGACTATAGCACTGTGAACCGTTCCTGGTTGCGCCTGGCAAATCCGCCATCATAATAGCAATCAGCTATGGAACAAGCGTGCCTGTTGTTAAAGGGAATGTGAGATGACGCTCTGATTGGTTTATTGCATGTTACGCCCAAACCACACCCATGAATAATGTAGCTGCTACAGACCACCCCATTTTAGATTTGCGTTGGGCGCAACCATAATACCTCCATGGGTGCAACAGTCAATTTTCTGCCGGTAAAATAGAAACAGCGCCCAAATCCGCCCACAAAGCGATTTGCGCGAAGTCAATTGCGTTAAAGTGCAAGATATACTTTTATCACACACACACACACACACACACACACACACACACACACACACACACACACACACACACACACACACACGAGTGGCCGTGTGGGCCATGAATCAGTTTTTTACCTCTCACATATGTGTGCAACACACACACACATACACACACTGGATTTGCAGTGGCATGTGTTGTGAAAACTTGCAGTCAATATCTTGTGATCTTGATGGGAAGGACTAAAATGTGAAATGTGATACATGCTCCCTCATCTCTCCTACTCTCTCTCTCTCCCACTCTCTCTCTCTCTCCCACTCTCTCTCTCTCTCCCACTCTCTCTCTCTCCCACTCTCTCTCTCTCTCTGGTGGGTTATCCTTTTGTTAATGTCTCTCAGGTTCCTCTTACTTTCTCTTTGTTCTTCTCCTTCGTCTCTTCTCCGTCTTTCTCTGTCACACTACTCAATTTCTTTCTCTCTTTTCTCTTCTATTTCTCTCACTATTTCTCTCTCTCTTCCTTCTCTCCTCTCTTCTCTCAGACTGTGTTTAGGATCGTGGTGCTGGGGATCTGGGATTACATTGAGAACAAAGTTGAGGTAAGATCTACAGGGAGAGTGCAATGACTGGGGGTCCGGGGGGTGGGGGGCGTCTCCCCTTAACTCTAAACTCTCTTAACTCTTTTTGTATCTCCCTCTTTCTCTCTCTCTGTCTCCCTCCTATCTACTGTATCTCTCACTCTTCCTCTTCCTCTCTGTCTCCTATCTCAGTCTCTTGCTTTTTCTCTGCCCCCCTCTCTCTCCCCATCTTTCATCTCCATGTCTCCCTTCTATCTCTCTATTTCTCTTTCTCACGATGATTCATGATTCATGATTCAATGTGCTTTATTGGCATGACTGTTCAAGTTACAGTATTGCCAAAGCATAAAAAAACACATGGAGTAATCAAAACAGGAGACAATAATGATAATTATACTAATAAAAAAAACAATAATAAGATGATAATGTAAATAATAGAGGGAAGAAAAAGTAGGTTAATAGAATAGTTAAATTGGTTGGAGAAAAAAAAAGAAAAAAAAAGAGATAAACAACAGTGGGGTGTAATCACTGGCTTACGGTTGCATTTCATCTTTCGTGACAGGCTTGTACATATCTTCCAGCTGCCAGTGCGATTTCTGAAATTTCGCCCAGGATATATTTTAGCTTACCCTCATTATTTTCATTTAAAATTTCAGGGCGTATGTTACTTGCTTTTGTAAGGAAGGTTTCTCTGAGGTCTTTGTAAAATTGACATTCTGTTAGAAAATGTAGCTCTGTTTCTATTTTACTCTTCTGGCAGTGGTGGCATAGCCTGGCCTCTCTTGGTAACCAGGTCTGTTTCCTTCTACCTATTTCAATGTTCAGATTGTGCTCACTGAGTCTGTACATAGTCAATATTTTGGACAAAATTTCTTTCTCACTCTCTCTTTCCTCTCTCTCTATCCCTCTTTTCTCACTCTCTGTTTCCC
>NC_055967.1:7195877-7255877 GCF_018492685.1 Alosa sapidissima | reverse complement strand
CCTCTCTGCTCCCCACTCACCTACATCACAAGGGCCATCTCGGGGTGGATAAACACTTCACATCACACTAGCTGACACTTCAGTCAGCGTCTGCCACTGGGCTCTGTGTCTCCGCTCCTCGTCCTGTCCCCCTGCTGTGGTGGGAATAGTGCCGGTGTAGAGCGCTGGATGGATCTAAGGGTCGCTTCACCTGCCAAGAGCTGCCATATGTTATGCACAAGTTGTGTTGCCTTGCATTTGGCATTCTTGACATGTTTTGGATCATGTATATTGGTATGCTGTGCTGTGTGTGTGTGTGTGTGTGTGTATGTGTGTGCGTGCGTGCGTATGTAGTCATTGTGTGCATGATTTATTCAAGACATTTCCATTTTCTGTTTCCATTTCATTTTTCACAGACAGCTTTTAGCTATAACACTGTGTCATTTGCTGTTGTTTCTTTCCCTCTCTATTGAAGCTCATTGAGCAGGCCCCACACGGGAGAGCGAGTGTCTTTCCCATTAGTCGTCTTTCCCATTTGCCTTTCCCGAGTCGTCTGGGCGTCATCTGCTCGCGCGCCCATTGACTTTCACCTGCAGCGCCGCCTCCAGTCCTCAGCCCTTTACCTGCCTCTTTTAATGGCTTTGATTTATTGAGTGGACTTTGTCAGAATGCAGCCTCAGCTGGAGAGGCAGGAGGCGAACTGAGGCAGAAAAGGGCTGATCCGCACACAATTTCCCCCCTTCAGAGGTTTCATTGCGTACGCTGCCTCTCTTGCCCTGACAGTAGGTTGTGGCGCACGCCGTGCTAAGCAGGCAGGCAGAGACTGTCACCAGGCACACAGCGGTCCCGTGTGAATGATGACCTCCTGGGGGAATGGAAATCCACCACCTAGCTACTTAGGGGAAAAAAGGCAATTCTCACTCACAAGCTCTCCATCATGACAGCTGGTATTAGTCATAGTTGGTCATTGGTCTCGAGTCAAACTTCCAGACTTCGATTTCAGCCTTTAGTCAAGACCTCCCATTTCAACTAAGGTCTCTTTGAATACCATGATGAAACAGAACCATAAACTGCTAATCCAGTGGTAAGCCCACTCTGACACTTCCAACATCAAGTCATTAATTGTTTTACAAGTTTGGGACATACATTCAGGGTTGAATTTGACAATCCTACCAGACATTTGTGACGCAAGTTAGAAAGACTCATGGTTCACATCTGTTAGACATAATACAATATCAGTATAAATGCTAATATGATCATTATTCTACTTAGAGGAGAGAAAGAGAGAGAGATCAAGACGCAGACTGAGAGAGGAGGTGCTGATCTATGTATAGTCTCGCCCTCTTGTGGCCGAAGAGAGCTTTTCATGCCCATGTCCAACTATGACATCATCGCATGGGTGTAAGAGACAGCTAGCAATGGAGACACTACTGAAACATGACTAAACAGCACATAGGAGCAGATCTACAGTTCTGACAGAAGCCTCATTCATTCCACGCAGTGTTGCTGAGATGCAGCAGTCTTAATGACATCCCTACTAGACAAAATAAAGTTCTTCCACTTTTCTATACCACAAACATGTGTGTACGTCTGTGTGTGCCTGTGTGTGTGTGTGACCATAAACATGTGTGGTCTGTGACCATAAACATGTGTGTACGACTGTGTGTGCCTGTGTGTGTGTGTTTGTGCATGTATCTTGCATGTGTGTGCGTGTGTGTATGTCTGTGTCCGCGTGTGTGTGAGTGCGCCTGTGTGTGTGTGTTTGTGCATGTATCTTGCGTGTATGTGTGTGTTGATGTGTGTGTGTGTGTGTATGTGTGTGTGTGTGTGTGTGTGTATGTATGTGTGTGTTGGTGTGTGTGTGTGTGTGTCGGGTGTGTGAAGCCAAGCTGCTGGCTGGCAGGTGTAGGGGGGTGTGATGGGGGGGCCCAGCGGGTGGAGTCTAATTAAGAGATGCAGTGTGGAGACGGGCCAGCAGATCTGAGCACAGCTCCCACCGTGAGCTGTAATAGACACCCTGTCTGCGCCCAGCAGCTTGCCATCACTGCTATTCACACCAGCACAATCAGCTGCTCCGCTCTGGAAACGCACACTCTTATTTTTAGGGCCCTACAGCGCAAAGTGTCTGTCGTGCTGTTAAAATAAGCAGGAAACATGCGCCATTTGCTAAAAATGTGACTTTTTTACGTAAGCAGAGCTACTTGTTAATCCCATGCTTCATTCTTGTGAAGATAACGGCTGTTTTCCTTTTAGTATTTTTAGTCTTTTCTCTAAACTAGTTTTTAGGTGAAATGGTTGTTCTCAATTGCTGTTTTATTTCAGTACAGTCCATGGACTGTTTATAGTCTGTGAAATCTCATGCTTTTCAAAAACTGTTGTCAATAGAATCATACAATTGCACTAGTCTCCAAGCCATGTCATGTTTTTTTTCTTTTATACAGTAACATTTCCTTGTTTTTTTATATTGTGTGGTATAAGTAACACCTTGTATTACAACTGTATGAAGGGCACTATTGATTGATTGATTAGTTGGTTGATTGATGGAAAGATAATGCTTCATGTCCTAATGTGTGGTTACTTCTCTGGTCTTGTGTCCAGCCTACGTGCTGCAGGTGAAGGTGGAGATGGAGATGGAGATCCAGCAGTATGAGAAGGCCAAAGCCGTTCGGGAGGAACAGCTGGAGCGCCTCACACAGATTTGCCAAGAGCAGGCGGTGAGTAAGCTACAGCCTCCCAACAGCTCCCAACAGTTCATTCATATGGCACCATATAAAACAACCTGTGGTTGACCAAAGTACTTTACAAAAGAGAGAGAAAAAAACAGAAAAAGGAGAAAAACATAAAATGCACAAAAATATACAAACCACATTAACGAAAGGCATATGCATATTGGTGCTTTTTATCTGGACTTTGAGTCTGTAAATATAGTTATATACCAGCATATTCACAACATTCTAAAAATCAAGGAAGAACAGGTGTGCTTTAAGTGTGGTCTTGGTATTTTATGTCCCCAACGTTGTCTTCAAGGCTGCGCTGCCTGGAAGGGCGCTAGGGTTAGGCATGGGTTAAGGTTAGGGTTAGGTGCCTTTAACCCTTAGAACCCGATTGACGCAAAGTGCGTCAAAAAACACACCCTTTCTTCTCTGTTACATTGCTCCGGAACTGTTCATCGCAGCGAGATGAAACCTTTATTGCATGACAGAGCAGAAGTGGGGCTTTCCAAAGAGACTACACACTTGTCTGTACGATCAAGTATGAAAATAAAAAAAAATCACGAAATTAAATCAAATTGCATCATATTTACAGTCTATACTTCTCTGTGTTCACCTGCGCACCCATTACTCTCGTTTGAATTACTCGCGAACCCGTGATCGCATAGATATGCCACGCATGTCAGATGAAAGAGGAGACACAGAGCTATCAATTGATACAATTGATAAGTGACAGCAAAATAATAACTTCATATAATGGACTTACCCCACGTTTTTGTCTGTTTTTGTGGCAAAGCATGTTTATAATCCAACGCTATCGTGTTTCTCTATGGCAAACCATCCTAGCAAATTCCTGCATGGCATCCAATTCAAGGCTCACATTGCATCCCAATTTGTTCAACAAAGAAACACCTTTTTTGCCTTTACTTTGTTCATGGCAATGCAGTAAAAAGTTGAGAATCATTATGAGTGCATACACCTAGGCACACTCTGGCTAACACGCAAACTCGGGTCAAGTCAGGTCAGATCAGTTCGTGTCACAGATATGGAGCGCAGAAAGGTAATTTTTCATGACTAAATAAAAAATGGCATTTATTTCCGTAAATCACACACCACATATTTCTGTAAATTGCTCAGCCCCAGAGTATCCCTCCAACATGGCAATCATATTGCCTGATTCAGGACAGTCTGCCCTACACACACGTGAAATGCATGTAGACCTATGAGCTTGCTGTGGTGAGATACATGTCAAAATATAAGAATTTTTATAATACGCTTTTTATATTTTAATTCTTTAAAAATCTAAATAAAATCAATGCTAGTACTAATACATGAAATGATGGCAGATAGCCTAGACTCTGCTGAAAAAAAGAATATATAATATGTGTGTGTGGCACTTACAATGACCAGAATAAATCCTTATGAATAAAGGTAGTGAAAATGCCCTAAAAACAGCTTAGGGTTCTAAGGGTTAAGTTGACGGTGGCAGCGCTGCCTGGAAGACAACGTTGGGGGCTTAAAACACCATCGAGCCTTTTAGTGTAGTGGTGGGAACAGACTGTACACGGAGTAAAGGGACACTGTTCCACAGCTTTGGCCCAGCCACAGAAAACGTGTGGTCACCTTTGTGCTTTAAACAACTGTTGGGGGCAGTGAATAGGAGTTTATTAGACGATCTGGCAGACAGTGGTCACTGATATCTAGGTCTGGGTCTAGATTCTTTAATGCTCTGAAACTAACACGTGAAATTTTGTAATCAACCCTGTATTTCATGTATTTTTACTGTATTAGTATTATGTACTAGTTACCTAATTTAATCTAGACCTAAAAGATGAAGTGTTTTTTCAATAACCTTTTAGAAAATAAGATCGTGCTGAAAAGGCTGGACAGCAACCTAAATCCGTCAGGTGAAAAACAGGATTGAAACTGCTGTTTATCACTTATTGTAACTTATGAGACTTATTGCCACTAGAGGGCAGTACTGTAAAATGACTATGCAAAGCATGTGCCAAAAAGCATCAACACAGTGGAAGTGTTTTGGGAAATATGTCTTAATAATAGTCCTAATTGTGCAACAGGTAGCATATTATCTTGCACTTACTGTATGCAACTACCTCCACCACCCTACTCAGCCAGCCCCCAGCCCCCGCCACATGAGCCGAGGCCCTGCTCAAGGTTTCTTCCTAAAAGGGAAGGGAGTTTATCCTTGCCTCTGTCGCTTTAATGCTTGCTCTAGGTGGGGCTGTGGGCTCAGGGCTCTGTAAAGTGCCCCAAAACGCTGGTTTATTTCTCTGATCTGAAACTGAACTAAACTGATCGGAACATCACTGTGAAGCACCTTGTATTGCAACCTTGTACAAAAGGTGCTATACACATAAAGTTTGATTGATTGATATTACGAAAAATATCAGGTAGCACTTTACTCGACAGTATCGACATAAGAGTGACATGACACTGTCGTGAACACATGACACTGTCATGACACATGAAACCTAACCCTAATCCTAACCTCTAACCCTAATCCTAACCTTAACTTGTTATGACAAAAACCAAATGTCACTTAATAACAGAAGCATTATGTCATAAACATTTATGACTTGTTTATGACGCGTTCATGACAGTGTCATGTCACTCTTATGTTGACACTGTCAAGTAAAGTGTAACCAAATATCTGATTTTCATCCACATGCAAGGAAAGCCTCAGATAGAATTAACAGTCTTAAATAGAAATAACAATCATGGCCATAGCAGTTTATGGGCCAATAAAACAAAAACGCAGGATCATGTTATGCACTATGCAAGATTATTTTTACCTTAATATAACCTCTATGAAGCCAATTTGATGGTAAACAAAATTGTAAAAGGGGAATCGTTCCCCTACTCCTAGCATAGCCATAGAGCATAGCCGTAGCGAGCCGCTACCAAGAGAACCAGCAATGCAACTTCAAGAATTGCCGATCTGGAGACATCTCGCGAGAATCGTGACACATTACCTTGTCAGTAGATGCAGCTCTTTGGAGATCATTTTTGCCTGTTGTTAGTCCTTCACCTCTACAACAAAAGCATTTTCATTGTGTACAGGGGGAATAAGCCATGAAAAATAGGCTATTTGCAATGGCAGAGTAAAATATAAATACATCGCAACTGTAGGGGGAGCTCTAGAGTCGTTAAAAATACCTGAAACTGCATAGTATACCTTTATTATGTCACTCACCAGACCTAATTATTACATTTGATTATTATTTTTGAATGATTGTAATGGCACCAAATAAGATTGACATACTGCTGCTGACAGGAAGCTGGTCATTTTTCGCCAGAGAGTCTCTAGGCTAATGGAAGGTCATTAGCACACATTCAGAGACGAAGGCATTTGCGGTAGCTTTGATGAATCTGGACTGAACGCCACCAGGTGTGGACAGAACACGGAGGACCAGAGAGAGGCCACTCAGTGGAGGAGGTGGCGGAGGAGGAAGAGGCCGCAGGTCAAGGAGCCCAACAGGGGTGCCAGACTCGACCCTGACGTTCTCCAGGCACTGTTACACAGGTCCCCCTTGCAGCATTCTAGCCCAAATGCCAGGTCTTGTAACTGGTCCGCCATCTTCCCCTGGCACACAGTGCTGGTGGCACAGCCCTTTAAAGGGATCTTCTGACCGTTCTCATTAGCTGGCAACACAAAGAAATTTAAATTATATATATATATATAATATTGTAGGCATTTTAAACAGAGTCAAAAATAATGCTACCACCTTCATTCGCAAAAAAAGAAAAAGAAAAGTAACTCACTATTTGCTTTGATACAGTGATCCTCATCTCCAACGCAAGTCAGTGTCTCATAGCAGTCCTCGTTGCAGGTGAAACATCTATTTCCATTGGGAGTGTTCAATGTCACCTCTGAAACAAAATTCCATTTTACCCTTATAGTTCTAACTAGGAACATGTCAGTATAGCAGAGGCCATGTGCGACCAGTAATAATGTGTCTTTGTGTGTGTGTGTGTGTGTGTGTGTGTGTGTGTGTGTGTGTGTGTGTGTTTGTGTGTACACTTGTATGGCAATGAAAGTTTCTCGGGGCCTAATATTATGTATAATATAAACAGTGTATAATATTTCTCATATATATAACTAGGGCTGTTTGGGTGTATCAGTGTATACCTGGAGGCATCTTTGTATTGCAGTTATCTGTAGAACAGCAGTTGGTGTTTAAGACTATCTTGGCGATCCCAAAATTCACCGAGGCATTGAGGCACTGGTCAAACGGCACGCAGTTCCTAATGGCTGTGCCATGTAATTTCACTCCAGCTTTAATTCAAAAGCAAAGCGATAAGACACAATACTTCCAGTATAAAGTGTCAAAAAAACTAGGAACAGTTATGATTTCTCATGACATAATCCATGTGGTCTTACCTGTGTATGCACCTGCAGTTACCCCGCTGCACACTCCCTCAGGACAAGACACGTTGGTTTCTGTGCACAGTCCTGAGGCGTTCGGTATACACATGTTACAGATCAGTCCAGCAGCTGAGGACACAGAGAGAGCTGTCAGGTCAGGTGAGACCAGCAAGAACCAACTGGGCCCTTACCTCACCAGAAGTAACAACAAGATCCACGGATTCCAACCTTGCCAGCGACCCAGGAAAGAGTTATGACTTGTGAAAGAAGAGGGAAAGTTTTTTGTCCAATGGTGTAAGACACCCTAGTTTGATAGCATTTGCAGCAGTTGACATTTAAATGCCCATTAGGCTTCTTTGATTGATTCTATGCTCGATACATTATTTCAAACAGTTATTTCCTCATGAGAAGTAACAACAAGGGGCTCAACCATGACAGCAACCCAGGGAAGAGTCAAAGTTCAAAGATTTTAAATGAGGCTTGAAAAGCCATTGAAAGAGCTCTAGTAGCAACTCCAGATACCACAGATTGGCAAGCGTGAACTCTATTATGCGTATGTCGGATATCATTTTTTTTATGTTCAATGAGCTTAGGCCGAGTAAGCATTATAGTGGTGTACAACAAAAGAACAACTGTAAAGAATGTTTTTTTTAAGCTGTCAACAAAACTGTTATACATAAGATATTGTCTAGAACATGATGTCTCTCCAGAGTGCTTTTCTAGGTCTTGACATTGTGCCTGCTTTTGTTTTATCTGTGCTGCATACTGTCATAACATGCTGTGTCCTTACATATCTGATCAGCATTAAGTGACTCATGTAGTTACTCTGAGTTCTCTGTTGATTCATCACAGTGCTCTATCATCTTGCCCAGGGATGTAGTGGAGGCTAAATGCAAGTAAACACAGTTTAACCACCTCTGAAATGTCAGAAATAGAGTTTATCCACCTTTTATTAGAGTTTATCCACCTCTCAAAAGAGTTTATTCACCAATTGCAACTTTTAACATTAAAAAAACTCACTGTATTATCCACATTCACAATATGTATACTCATCAACACTCTAGGAACCATGTAATACCACCAGTATTGTTATAAACATTGGACAATAACCTCCACCATCAACATCCACATCAAACATGTTCTGAATGCCTTTTTTTAAATCCGATAATGCATGTCACAGTCCACCTCACCCTCATCACAGAATTCATAGTTTACCCACCTCTTATTTTACCACTATTTCCCTGATCTTGCCCATTTTGCTAGATAAAATTATTATTGTACTGTATATACAGATAATATGGAGGTCTGGAAGGCATTGTCATTTCTAGTATCCTTTCCTGTGTATGACTAAAATGACTTACACATCTGTGTCTGACATCCTATATATCACATAAAAGGCAATGTGTAGTTGAAATCATACATGGCATTTAGAGTCACTAATTTCCGCTGGTGGATGTCAAAACAGATTATTTTTGACATTGACATTTGACATTGATGGCCCAACCGTCTCATATACCCTTATATCCTGCATAATTACCTCTACATCTCACATAATTAACACACTCTACAGTATCGTACTGTGTTTATAGACAATGGGCCATCACTATGATGTTAACCCAGTCCAATCTTAAATATAGACACAAGAACTTTCACCTCTGCACACAAATACAGATATACTTTAGGCTTAGACTTTTACGCTAGCAAACAAAACTATTAAAACTATTTCTTGAATTTCCCCTGGGGATCAATAAAGTATCTATTTATCTATCTATTACATGAAGACATGACATGACTAAACACATTACCTTGAGAGCAGAGCATGCCCAACAGAGTAAGGCTGATATGGAGTGTCATCTTGATCTGAGCCACCATGGAATACACAACATCATGGCTGTGTAGAATGGGACCTATTTATATCCTGCTCTGGGATGTGGAGGTCATCAGAGACAACAAGTTCAACAGCAACAGCAAAACAAATAACATTGATAAGCTAAAACAAAACAAAACGAACGTCACTAACTTGAAATAGATTCAACAAACTAGCAGAAGTTGATCATCCCACATATTCTTTCTTTGGGAAATTAGACATCTTAGAGCTATATGAAACTACTCAGCCCAAATACGGGCCTCGTTCTGACTAGTGGTAGATTTATAGCACACAAATGAAACATATAGTTCAGTTGTACTACCACTTGTTCAGTTGTACTACTTTCTTTCCTTACTGACCAGGATAATGATGGGTAGTTTGGGTACATTTGTAGTTAAACCGTTGTATGCTATGGTTGTTAGTTGGAACAATGATTAAACTTTTCTTTTTTACCAGATCTACTTCATAGGTGTCCCAAAATACAGAATTAATAGCCCCCCTATCAGCCAATCATTAATGCGTATTTCTTCTTTCCCGGGGATAGAGTGTTAATATTGTTAATATTAAGACAAGTGTACAGTGTAGTGTAAATTGTTAATATTGTCTAGAGTAAAGTGTTGACTACAGTAGAGTGTAGAGTATTAATATTGTCGAGAGTGTTTTGTGTTTTGGACTGCACATAATGGGTGGAGGTGATACAGAAATAAAAGGAAAAAACCAAGAAACAAGGATAAAAACAGTTATGACGCAGTGAGAAGAAGATAAGTGGCTGAGGGGAAAGCCATTCTTAACAGATGTGTTTTCAGTATGGTTTTGAAGGTGGATAGTGTTGTGAAGGGGCCAATTATGGAGAGATTTGTGTACAAGTAGAATGATTTTGTATTGGATGCGGTATTGAACTGGGCAAGTGTATTTGCTGGAGGATGGAGGTGATGTGATCCCAGCTGGTATGGCTGAGCACCCTATAGCAGCAGAATTTTGAACATACTGTAAACTGAGACTCTAAAGAGTAGGGCGTTACAGTATAAACAAGTATAAGTATATATACTCTTTTGATCCCGTGAGGGAAATTTGGTCTCTGCATTTATCACAATCCGTGAATTAGTGAAACACACTCAGCACACAGTGAACACACAGTGAGGTGAAGCACACACTAATCCCGGCGCTGTGAGAAGATCTCAGTGAAGGTGGTGGTGAAGTAACCAGGAATGGCTAACTGTAAATGTGCCAGTTTTTGTTGGATATCAGCGGTGGAAATAATAATCGGTTTCTGTCTTGTCTTAGTGTTATATTGTTGCGTTTCAAATCACTGACTAACTGAACATTGTTGACCCTTATTTAGTTTGCTCTTATCATCATCAGATATATTTCCAGACAGTCGGATAGTATTCTTTTTTTCTGACTGTTTAAGAACCCCTAGCAAACTGATCAATATCAGCAGTGATAAAAGTCAATGTCATGATGTTCTAAGCTCCAGTCTCCAGTCACGTCATTTCTTTTCTTTTTAAGCTCTCTTGCGGGTGTTTTTATCAGGACTCCTTGATTTTCTGAAATACATTTTTTTTCCTCTGTATCTCCATTGTCAGTTAGGTTGTTGTGATCCAGCGTTTGGGTTGCCTTTCTTCCTGGGGTGGCCATCTCAGGGTTAAGACACTCCACTCACTCTTGATTGGTCCTACCCTTTGTGTTCTGTTCACCTATAGAGGGGCGGGTGATGTTAAAAAAAGTGACAGCTTTCCACTAGATGGCGATAAAGGACCTTTGACTTCACTTTCCCCTTTTGTCATTTATTTATATCCTGTCAATGATGCAGAGTTTTTAAGAAAGACAACTTTTGGCAAATGTTATTTTGAAACTTAGAGACTCCCGCATACTATTTCTCTTGCAAATACTAATATTAATTTAATAACCAACGTTTTGGTCCTTAGACCAAGAGAAACAATGTGCAGAAGTCTCTAAGTTCTCTAACTTCAGGTCTACTCCTGTACAGAAGAGGTGTGCAAAAGTCTTGTTTTCCCGGCAAATTTTATTTTGGCATTTTGGTGTTTGTTTGTTTGCTTTGCAAACATGTCAGATAAGACTTAATTGTATAGTATTGCTGCCCCTGCCCGTCTCACTCAGAAAGCATGAAGAAAATGCATCACTAGCTGAGATGTTAGCTCTGCTACTGTAATGGATGTGCTGCGTCCCACAGTAAATTGCCCTACGTGTGTATATCTTAGCAGGCCTGAACAGTACTGAATGACTCAAAACTGTAGGTTGTTAGAATGATGTACTAAGAGAAAAATTGACATTTTATTTAAGTAAAATGAAAAAAGTAAATAAAATGAACATGTCAGATATAAGTGAAATGTATCAATTCATTTCATGTTCATTTCATGTACTCTCTGCTACTCTCTTTGACATTTGACTGTTTTCTTGTAGTCAAACATGGCAAATTGTAGTCCACAGTCTCAAGGTTTTGCGCTTCACTAGCACCTAGACTGTATGTGACTTGTGATCTTCATTTTCCTCTGATGTGATGCCCACCAGGAGACAGTGCAGACAGATCACTTAATCCTGTGTGTGTGTGTGTGTGCGTGTGCGTGTGTGTGTCTGTGTGTGTGTGTGTGTGTGCGCGTGCGTGTGTGTGTGTGAAGCATGGGGCATCATTTCTCCTGGAGACAGGCTAGTTATGGCCGTCGTCGGGGGAGCTCAGTCAGATAACATATTCAATCACATTTGTTCTAGAGAGTGAAGGGCCCTGGATCAATACTGAGGGAGCACATGTCTCTGCATCACACTTACATGGCTGTTGACTCAAATGTTGTTTTTCCCAGGAAGGGGATAAAACATGGTGGTGAGCGATGTGTCATGTCCAAGCAAGGCAAGACAGAGATGAGCCTCAAGGCCAAGTCTGTGTGAAGGAACTTAGTGAATTCTGATAGGTACTAGGTACAGGTGCTTTGAGTTTGACAGTGTGTCACACACTGGGCGTATTGGTAACTCTGGTGTCTAGTTTTGTGCTGGTGAGTTTTACTTAGTTTGGTGTGGTTATATGTTCTGCGCACATTCTTAGTAGATTATTGGGGAGTGTAGTATTTGGCTATACTGACTGTTGGTTTTTCCAAACTTTTCCATTTGAGAATGACCGAGGCTACTGTGCTCTTGGGCACTTTCAATGCTGCAGAAATGTTCTTGTATCCTTCCCCAGATCTGTGTCTTCACACAACCCTGTCTTGCAGGACAATTCTCTCGGCCTTGTGGCTTTTGTGACTTTGTGGCTTGTGGCTCACTCTGACATACACCATCAACTGTGAGACCTTATATAAAGAGATCTGTGCCTTTCCTAATAATGTCCAGTGAATTAATTTAGGCACAGGTGGACTCCAATCAAGTTGTAGAAGCATCTCAAGGACCATTGATAGAAGTAGGATGCACCAGAGATCAATTACAAGCGTCATAACAAAGGGTCTGAATACTTATGTAAATGGAATATTTCAGTCTTTTATTTTTTATAAATTTACAAAACACTCCAAACACCTGTTTTTTTGTGGAGTGTTGTAGTAGATTGATGAGAAAAAAAGAATCAATTTTAAGATGAGTCTGAAATATAACAAAATGTGGAAAAAGTAAAGCGCTGTGAATACTTTCCATATATGCACTGTATAAACCTGTTTTTGGTGAACTTTGGAACAACTTTGACTGTGATGTCTATGTGTTCTCCAAAGCAGATTATAGGGTACACACGCCAATGTTCCAGGCCTTGAGTATTGTTGATCTGGCATATTCCCTTTGATATTGGGCAACTTGTTCTTGAGAACTTGAATCATCAGTAGTCAAATTAACATGATCATTACATTGAAAAACATGAAACCGGTTATGTGGTTACCATGCTCATAAAGCTGTCCCATGTATCACCTAAAGCAGTATCAAGCATTCTGGGCATGCACTGAAAATGTCATAGACTTCATTCTCCGGATTATATGCGAGTGTATGCCATGAGTTTGAAGTCATTATTTTAAGGTAATAGAACTGCACTGGGTTGCTTTAAGCCCAAATTATGTGGCTCTCAGTAGGTTCAGTGGTTAGTTTGTACCATTTAACAAGTTCAGTTGTGACTTCTTGAGTACATCTCTGATACAGTATGCAGGCTATGAGATGTGACAGGCAGGTCAGCTGCATAGTTGATCTGTTGACTGTTTGCAGATTTATGGCATCTGCAGGTAGGCAGAGAAAAGCTGTTGCTCTCAAACACTGTTGCTTTCAAACACTGTCCACTTCATAAACTGTGTACTGAAGAAATACATTAAATAGACAGGAATGGATTTTTTGCAAAGTGATTTCATGCTCCCTTTAAAGAGTATTTTTTAGTATTTTGAAAAATGTTTGATACATGGTGTCACTACTCTATTTTGCAGTTTATTTTGATACTCTTAAAATAAGGGTATTTGATCTCTTTATTTTAAGCTACATTTGGATGTATTTTTGCCCATCCCCTGCACCCATTCACCCATCCTCTCTCCGTGTCGCCCCCAGTTTGAGATCAGGCAGCTGCGGGCTCACCTGGCCCAGCAGGACCTGGACCTGGCGGCGGAGCGTGAGGCGGCCATGCAGATCCATCACGTCTGGGGCAAGCAGAGCAGCAGCTTCCAGGAGATGGACGGCCTCGGCCCTGGGGGCTCCGACAGCGAGGGCCGCGTCAAACCGCGAGAGCCGGGCCCATCCGCAGGTGACTGCCACACCACAGCCTCTTGGGTTTGCACTACACACCCTCTTACAGCCAGAAAATTCTATATTAATTCAGTAACATCACATATTGGTTTCTCACAGATTTGATCCAAATTCCATTGTGTTGGTTAGAGTGGACTATGTTATATTTATATTTCTTTATTATATCTATAATATATGCTTTATTCTATAGTATATATTTAAATACCCATAATCATCTACAGTGTTCTTAAGCAGAGAACCACAGTCATCAGGGTCACCTGACACAGTACTACAGGGGTCTGTAATGTCAATGAGGAGGATAACCTTTGGGCAAACTACAGCAGGAGTGGGAGCACCTCATTCATGGAATACGCAGCCCACTTACAGAAACTGCAGTGTATACAATTATACCATATATACATACATACATACATGTTCACAGTTTTTATACTTTTTTCCTATTCATTTGAATGTGTTTATGCTTGTGATTGACTTTTATAAATATGACTGGCCTTTACTGTAACACAGTTAACAATGAATCAAATGTCACCCCAGTATTCAAACGCTATTGCACCTGTGCATTCAAACGCTATTACACCTGATGGCGTTATAATTGTTTACTTGGGTTACTTGGCTGGTGTTAACCTTCATTCCGGCATTGTGTGTCCCAGGGACCCCTCGTTTATCTCTCCCTGTTAGCCCACTCCAAGCCACCGCTCCCTGGAGCCCGACAGTGGTTCATCTCCCATTATCATTAGCCTTCTGCTATTACTGGCAGTGCTTAGAGGAAAGGCTAAGAGAGAGGAGCCGCATGTGAAGGAGAATGGCAGAAGTCAAACTGAACAGATTTGTTCTTTTCTTGTCAGAGTGCCATCACAGACTCCCCCAATGGCCTCATTGTGAAGAGAGTCATTGTGGACAGAAATACACATTTAGCTTCTCTGAAAGACACAGGAGTCGTTGTTATTTATGCACGCCAAATCACGGCAGAACAAACAAAAACACAAAGCCGTGCTGTGGGGGGGGGGGACAAACAGCGGTGTGGGGCCAGGGAGTAACGCGGTAAACATGCCGGCACAGAAGGAGGCATGAATAACAAATCAGTCCAGGCCTAGTCGGAACAAACCGCCCACCGCGCCTCCCTGAGCCTACGCTCCCAAAGCACTGAGACAACACCGCCACCCACCCGCCAGCTGGGCTTAATGACCAGATCGGAGGGGCCTTATAATATCCGGTGGAAAAACCGCAGGAGTGCGGTGTGGTTCACACCATGTCAGGTCACATAGGAATCTCGGCGGGTGCAGCTGTTGTGGACACACTCACTCTCTATCACACACACACACACACATACACACAAACGCACAGGAGTGCTCTGTGCATTGGGCCGTGTGTGTGTTCCGGTGCGAGAGTAGTCAACTATGGCACAAACATCTGTTCCTTTCACCTGAAAACCACAACAGCCTTCGCAACAGGCCTAACACGCCGGCCCCGCGAGGATTGCGGGGGGAATGTGGCCACCAGGAGCAAGCTTGCGGCTTTTTTCTCCCCTCATCGAAACAGCATGTGGACAAAAAGGGTCTGTCAAAGAGCGGGGCTAGCCTCAGGGGAGGGCCCCAGGGAGATGGCTGGGGTCGGGGGATGCCTGGAGGGGCCAACACTAATGGCCATCTCTTATTTAAACCCCTCCGAGCCTCTCTGCATAAGCATTTAGAAGTAAGCAAGGCACGCAGAGACAGGACAAGACCCTTTAACCAACCAACGCAAAACAAAGGCCTGTCTTTACATCGGTGGGTTAAGTCCATCAGGTTTTGAGGTCCATCAGATGGACGCAAGTCCTTGGCCAGTGCAGTAGAATTGAGGGTCTTTTTTTTAGGAAGCGTGTGTTTATTTGTGTGTATGCCATGCTTTTGCCACAGCAGAGTATCATCTTGCACCAGTGGTGCGGGGATGTAATTTGAAAAAGTCCCTGGGTAAACCTTTTTTCCCCCAGCCAACAAAAAAAGAATTCCTAAAATTCCACATAAAGATTGGGAAAATAAATAAAGGAGTCATAAAGTCGTCAGCCAGTGATGGCTCATAAACCTCAGAGAGGGAGGAGAACAGAGAAGCGGCAGAGTTGATCTACTAAGACTGGAGCCTGGAGCGAGCGCATATACACACGCACGCACGCATGCACACACACACACTTACACACACACACACACACACACGCACGCACACCCACGCACGCACACACACACACGCACGCACAGCCACACACACACACGCGCACATACACACACACACGCACGTACACATGCACGCAAGCACACACACACACACACACACACATACACACACACAGTTACACACACACACACAGCCACTAAATCACCTGATATTGTGCTCTCCTCTCTATATCCGTCTCTCCTTCAGTGTCTGTCTGCATTTTCACTTGCTCTTGCTTTCCTCCTTGCTGCTGTTTCCTGTTTTTCCACTCACTCTATTTCTGCATGCAGTCCCCCTTTCTCCCCACCTCTCTTTTCTTCTATGTTCCCTTACCTTCTTTTCTCTCTCCATCCCATGCAGGTCCTAAGTCACTCTGTCTGTCACTCATATACACTCACTTATTCTTTCTCTCTCTTTCTCTCCTCTCTTTCTTTCTATGTCTCGCTCGTTCCATCTCTCTGAGGTCACCAAGGGAGAAATGTAGTGTGTCGGAGAGCCTTTTAAGCAGCTCTTGCCGCTCATGCACTCATGTGTTATTCATCCCGGAGTGATTGTCTTGGTGGCGTTTTAGTGTGCTACGCCTCGCCTCTGGGGGCAGTGTGCGATGAATATTTCAGGGCCAAAAATGAATTAAATAAACGCAGCCGGCTCCAGCGGGACTCGGAATGGCACTTAGTGCGCGCCACGCTCCACTCTGCCAAGCGTATCATGAGACCTTTCACCCAGCGGATGACCACACTACGAGACGGCAATCCTGCCACCCCCCCCCCCCCCCCAAATGATGTGCCCCATTATTAAATGGCATGTCTGAAAAATCAGCTACATGGCACTGAAGCCTGCTGGAGCCGTGCTAACAGTGTCTCTGTGACGCTCTGGCTAGCTGTAGAGAAACGTCCACATGGTCAAACTGTTGTAAGTTCTCCACAGAAAGTGACACTGGAAATCAAAAGGTTGTTTGTTTGTTGCAGGACTTGCTACAATAATATGTCATTGATGTATATTATTTTTTTGATGGATTGTTTCTGTTGCTTTATTTCAGATCATGTTGCACAAGATGACATGAACAATTACATTAGTCAGTATTACAGTGAGCCAAGCAGTGGTAAGTGTTCCTTCCCTATTACAAGCCATACGTTTTTACTGTGCAATTATTTTGCACCTAATCTCTTTTGTAATTTTAAATACCTTAGAGTTATTACATGAAACAAGAGTTATGTAATTAAATGACAAAATAAATTTATCTACAATCAGTTTAGTGAGAAAATTGCCTAATTGAATTACAGTTGATAATCAAAATGTTGGTGACTACAAACAGATTACATCCTAATAGTTTCTTTTCAGACACAAATCTGTAAAGCTAATATGTAGAATATGTTGATTGGCATCATTTTTGTATTTTACAATTGGTTCTGTTTTAAAAAAGTGTGCTGCCTCTTGTATGCCAATTAAAAAGTACTACATTGTAGAAGATACATTACTTTGATCAAATAATTGAAATCCATTCGTTATTACATTTTTAACAGGGTAGCGAATAATCTGTAACCTATTACATTCCAAAAGTAACCTTCTCAATCCAGAATGTGGTTAAATAAAAATGTCTTTGTGTGGTCTCTTTCTCAGATGCTCACCCCATGATGTACTGTACATGTGTCCTGTGTTTGGGGGTGCATGTATGCTTGTTGCTCTGTGTGTTAATCCCACCATGTTTATAACAGACGTGGGCATCCCTGACCCCAGGGCTCGGGTCATCACCACGGCGGCCATTGACGTGCACCTGCCCAACAACCCCAGCCAGCTGCCCCCGTCGCTGGTGAGTGCCGACGCAGCGTCCGGCAGCCGCCTGGAGCGCACGTGCAGCAGCTCGGTGAGCGAGGCCTCCTCGGCCGCCACCATGTCCCGGTCCAGCTGCAGCTTCAGCGGACGCCAGCACAGCCCCAGCAGCCAGACGCTGGGCTCCACCACCGACTGCAGCTCCACCGTGCGCGAGGCCTCCACGTCCACCGACTACAGCGCCCAGCGCTACTGCCCGCCGCCCTACTGCAGCCCGCTGGCGCAGCTCGGGGCCGGTGGCACCGCCACGGCGACACGCGACCCCAGCACCATGGTCAAGGAGCTGCTCTCCTCGCTGTCCGAGGACTCGTGCCTGGCGCAGAAGGGCATGGCTGTGGACCCGGTGAACCTGAAGCTGCCCAGCCCGGCGGGCTCGGTGAAGGCCAGCCCTGAGCTGGAGCACCGGCTCAACATCTACAACAAGCGCAACCAGGAGAGCGGCCGCGGCGTGTTCCAGACCAAGCCGCTCATCCACCTGCAGGGCCGCGAGCCCTCTCTGGAGGAGAAGTACCGGCTCATGGAGCCCGCCGAAGCCCCCATGGGCTCCATGCCCGACACGTAGGGCCGTCTGCACACAAGCCAGCTCACCAGCACCCACTGAGGCAGTCTCTTTCTCTCTTTCTTCCTTTCTTTTATGCTTTCTTATTTCATCTGTTTCATGTCATTTCATCCCATTCACTCTCCAGTCTCATTGAGATTTCTCCTTCTCTTTTTATCTGACTCTGAGCATCCCTCGTTTTTTTTTCTCTTTCGATCTGCCCTTTGTTTGCTACCATGTTCTTTTGTCACTCTTCATTCTTTTTTCTTTCATTTTCTTGTTTCTTTATTTCTCTCTCGCTCTCTCAGCCAGCACTGACAACCCCCCCCCCCCCCCGCCTGTAACTCCCTGGAAGGTGGTTGGTAAAGAGACAAAGTGACTATGCTCTTAGCAACCTCCTGGTACAGACGCTTTGGGTTTTTTATGGTTTGAGAGAGACAGAGGCACAGCCTCTCCTCCCCCCGCTCAGCGAGGCCACCTGGACTGGGAGAGGGCAGCATGAGCGAGCAAGAGGACATGTGAGGCGGCCAATATTGCACAACTTGTCCCCAGGGTACCAAGAGAGAGAGGCACTCTGGGACCACATTCAACCAACCGTGGGACGCTCATGGGGATTTATTCTGTTTCTTTTCCGCGAGCCCTCATGTGAAGATGACAGCGTTTTGAAACCAGCAGCAGGACATATTCAAACCTATCAGGCAGCATTTGTTTGTTTCCTTTCTCTCTCTCTCTCTGTTCATTTTCAGTGTTGCAGGAAACATTGAATTGTTTTCACTCCATCTTGTCAAGGGGGGGGGGGGTTAAGGAGGGACCGGGGGGGGTGGGACTTGTGCAAGGGGGTCAGGGGGTATTTTGTGTTTGTATGATGGAATCACACACACACACACACAATGTACAGTACAGTCGTGCGACTCCAACTGCTGCAGGGTACATTTGATCTGTGTTCAAATGTGTGTTGAGCTGTGTTCTCAGCTGATTTCTTACCTTTGCCTTTCTACATTACTGATGCTAACGTTTGTATTCAAAATTATAAGAGAAAGAAAAAAAGTGCTCACTCAAGTATTTTTAAACCAGGAATTTGAATGACCGAGGGACTTTTTCGGGGGGGGGGGGAGGAGTGTTTCTGGTGGATTTTTAAGGGAAGTGTGGAGAGAATGTTGCCATAACCCTAACGTTAACCCTAAAGCATGACACTTTGGAGAAGATCTACCTGCTTTTTGATTAAGGCTGACTAACCCTGTGTTGTTGATAGGCATTTTTTTGTAAAATCAATTACAAAAGGAGTTCAACTGCAGAACAAGGTTCTTGTCAAGCAAATAAAAGTTGATAAATTCATGACCTTAATAAGCTCTTTGGTTTTTACTTATCCATCACATCATCCCCCTGTGATGGCTTCATTTTTTTTTTTTTTTTTTTACAAACTCAACATATTTTTGTTATGACTACAGTACTTGAGTGTTATTCCATTTATAAAGGTTAAAACAAGGTTAGTAGCCACCAGCATCATTTGGGATTGTTCATGGGATGGCTCTACAAAAAATATTCTGATGTAAGTCTTACCATACTAAATGAATTAACCTTTATAGTAATTAACAGAGCAAGAAGGATTATCTCTTATACCAATATCAGTAGTTTGTTTCTGAGATTTTAGAAAAAAGCACTCAAATAAACATGTATAATATTTGTGCTTTAACTAAATTTAAAAAAGTTACTGAGTAAAGAAGACACAACTATTAGTAAGCTATAAATCACCACATCACTTGCCACATCTCATAGAAGCTTTATTATTAAAAGACTACATTCACAGTTTTGTTTTATTAAATTAAACGATCTAGAGGGCTTAGGTTTATCAGGAAAATGCACACCTGAATTTCCAGGCAAATAAAACAGAGACGCAAGCAGAAATAAGACGTCAGACTTGGGGAAGAGTTTACACACTCGTCTTTATCATGACGACATCAATCTAATTACAAGTTATAAAATATGTAACAAGACAAATGAGAAGCCACATCAGGTCCAAGGCTTTATTCCGGCCCCCACCCCCCCGTCTCCCTTTAATACAAAACTGCTCTGCTGATATGCTGTTCTGACTGGCCGTGGGTAGATCTTGTGAAAGGAGTGGTGACTGTGGTTTTTCTGGAGACTGACAGCACGGAGGTTGTAAATTTCACCCCTTTCACTAGAGCGGGTGTTTAAGGCAAATGTTGCGTGTGTCCTAGTTTAGAGTTCGATCTCTGAGGTTTGTCTTCTTCTCCTCTCCCCCAAGAGAGAGAGTGGACCAGCGGAGCTGGGCGCAGATCACTTGAGAGCGGCAGTCAACTCTGGTACAACCTGTAGTGGTTGGGGGGGGGGGGGGGGGGGCAGGAAAACAAGGTTAAGGTTCAAGTCATCATGTCTGTCTGCAGCATGGAACACAGGTGGTCAGGCGGAGTATAGAATTCTCCGCTGTCCCACAAGATAAAAGTTCAAGTGTGGGAATGACCTCTATGGGGCTCACATGAAACCGCAGTCAGGCTCCCGTTCGCTTCACAGTAAGTGTCCCAATTAATTAAGATTCAAATGCAGCAAGCAGCTTTGATAGCCTAGTGCTACAGGGCTGAAATAACCCACAACCCCGTAGCGTGGGGGTTTGGTGGGAGGTGGTGGTTTTGAGTGCGGTAAAGGCACAAGTTACGGCATCGTGCCATGAGAATCGGCTGGGAAACTTTATCATCACACGATTATGTGACCACCAGGATCAGTTTACCGAGACGAGGAAGAGGAGAAAGCCAATCCATATTAATCAGCTATCTGAGGAGTGATCACATGTAATCCGATAACGGGCAGGTCACAGCTCTGCTGCAATTGGCTATCATTACCAATCACTTTCATGAACTTTACTCAAACACCTGGGCCTGCGATGGCTGCCCAGCGCTGCTGAATAAAACATAAGGGACAGGACAAACAAGGGCAAATAGAGGCGGCTACTCTTACAGGCCCCAACCACCCACCGCAGGTAGAGGCCAGCAGCCTGGCACCACGTGCCTCCGTGCCACCCCCAACACGGCAGGAGTTGGCTGAGCGTGTAAAGGGTTTTGGTTAACGATGCCAGCAGCCAGCCCGGGTGAAAACCAACACCGAGTCGCTCATGTTAAACGATCACTTACTCTTAGGGTCAAAATGAAGTGGTCTTTTTTTTATCTCTCCGTCTCTCCTTCATGTTCTTTTTCTCCCATCCTCCTGCTTGCTCTCTCCTCTCCCCTCCCCCCATCTCTCCCTCTCTCCCCTTCTCTCTCTCCATTTCTTTCTCCCTCGCTCAAGAGTAGTCTGCAGTGCTGCCCCAACTCTCCACTGATTAATTCAGGACCTCAATAATTTAACAGACACACATTTCCATTAGGTGGAATAATGCATCGTGCAAAATTTATCAGGGAAATACTGAACATAGTATTCTATTATTTTTATGCCCATGCCTCTGGAACCTGCCCGAGCCTGCTGGCCAGGAGACCGCTATGAGAAGTTCTTTCAGCCATTTGGGCCTGATGGATGGGTCTGGGTTGAGGAAGGGGTGTTATTAATTCAGGGCATGTTTGAGGTAGACTGCTGTTGCCCAAAATGGTTTTTATAGATCTACGGTGAAGAAGAGAAAAAAGAGAGAGAGAGAGAGAGAGAGAGAGAGAGAGAGAGAGAGAGAGAGAGAGAGAGAGAGAGAGAGAGAGAGAGAGAGAGAGAGAGAGAGAGAGAGAGAGAGAGAGAGAGAGAGAGAGAGAGAGAGAGAGAGAGAGAGAGAGAGAGAGAGAGAGAGAGAGAGAGAGACGCTCCGCAGGCACAGATTGCTCACCTTGAAGAGATCAGCGACCAGGCCGTAGTCAGCCACCTGGAAAATGGGTGCCTCCGGGTCCTTGTTGATGGCTACAATGGTCTGGAAAAAGAGGGAGAGGAGAAAAACAGAAACTTCACACTTCTGTAAGACAACCGTGGACACAAGAGTACAGGGCGCAGTGTGCAATGAAAGTAGTGAAGCCATTCAAAAAATGGAGAGAAAAAAAAAATGAGAGGGGAGATGAGACAAGCCAACAACCAACCAACAGAAGAGAACTTGGAGAAGACAATGACTTGGGTTGTGCAGTGGAGGGGGCAACAGAACTCGATCTTACAAGAACTATACAGTTACACTAAGAGGATGGGAAGCAGTCGGAGTTTATGGAAACATATGGCCGAGCCGGTAAGTGAATCTCGGGGACCACTCTTCAGAGGTGAACAGTCTGATGGATTGTGATGGCATAAAACAGTCTGTGGCTGAGGCAGGGTTAAGGAGAAAACGCAGATGAATTATACATTGTCTCACACACACACACACACGGCACTCTACTGCCGTTCCTTTCCTTCAGTTTGTTTCTCGTGGGCACAGTGAGGAAGGAGCGCACAGTGCAGCGCCGCGCATGGCCACAGAGAGAGAGAGACCGTTGGCAAGGCGACAGCAGGAGCTTTTTTCTTTGCCAGATGAAGATTTCCGCTTTCAGTGCAGTTCGGAAGGGTTGGGGCAGTGATGCATTCTTCCCCCCCCATCCCCCCCCCCCCCCCAAAACAACACTGAAATGTGTCAGTTTAATATATAAATAAATAGATAAAACAACAAAAACTTTGTCACATTCACCAAATATTTCAGATTGCAGTCTGTAGAAAGATTTTAGAAACAAATTGATTTCTGGTCTTACCTTGCTGTCCTTCATTCCAGCCAGATGTTGGATAGCTCCTGAGATACCCACAGCAATGTACAGCTCCTAAGACAGAAGCAAAGCAAACCTTAAATGAATAGTCCACATTAAACCAACACGTTTTCTTGACGCTTTTTAAGACATCTGAAAAATCTCTCTCAATTGAACCTAATTTAACCCAAATAAAAGTAATTCCAGCGCCGGTCGTAATCTGGTTATATCGCAAATTGAGTTTTAAAAGCCTCGCTTAATGAGTCACTTGAGCGACCTAATTAAAGATGATTCAGGACCGTGTTGAGAACTGCCTTAATTGCTTGGTGCCTGAGGCAACATTATGGCAGCTACAAAATGTGCCAGGGTTCAATTAGCAAGGTTTAGCCTCTCGTTCCTCCTCTCCCCTCATGTAGATGTGGACGGGGAGCAAAACGAGAGCTGCTCCACTGAATCAGTGTTTCTCCTCGGCCGGATCTCATCCGTGGCAAATGTGCTTTGCACCTACAGTAGTCATTTAATAGCAAAGGCTTGCTGGAAACACCCAGGAGAGAGCTACAGGAGACGGATGTCTCCTTCCCTCACCTCCTGCCTGCCTGCCACAGACGGGATTAAAAACTCATGGGCAGGTTTCCTAGAGGAGAAAGGTTCAGATGGGTTTCTGTGGGATGACAATGAGGTTTACCGTGTGCTGCATCTCTAATCATGTAGCATTCGAGCCCAGCCCAGCCTTGATTTCCTGTCTGGGCACCAGCTCCCATACCCACTGGTTGTGGTACGAAGAATGCTTCACCTTTACTGTGAAAGCTGGCTGAAAAGCATGCCTACTGCACCCTCTAAAAGACTGATCTGATGTTGCATGATAGTCATGTGATGAACTGGAGATGTGCCAGCTATCCATCGATAATGCAACTTCCGAAAAACTGCAGTGATTCACATTTAACATTGATACCATCATAAACGGCTGTCGTGCTTTTTCAAAGAGGGAAAGGACAGTGAGACGAGCCAGCGAAAAGGTAGGTCAAGTCGAGGGGTAACCGTCAAGCAATCCCCCCCCTGCCCCCCGACACTTTCCTGCACCCTGCCCCACCAACCCAATCCACACACTTGAGTGCACAGCAAACAAGCACCAATGGGAGTGTTGACGGCGTTTCCAAAGGACTCGAGGTCAGCCAGGCCACGCAATTAGTTCAAAAGAGAAGCGCTTGGTGCGAGACTCCCCTCCTTCTCCCCACAGCTTTACTCCTCTATCACCCAGCCAGCCCCCGTCCCCCCCACCAACTTCTCTTTCCCTTCCCCCTTGGGAGGCAGCACATCAGTAGCTCTCTGCTTAATGCACTTCCATATGAATATTTCAGTGCTGTTTAATGTGACTGCGCGGCCTCCGAGGAGCAGAGCATCAATTTGTGAACACGAGTCTGCCCGAGCCTAAAAGCTAGGCCTGGTACTACAGCAGAGCTGCAGAGCCATGCGCTTGCCGCCACCACCGTCGTCAGTCTAACGGGGCTGTGCTTCATCTTGAGGGAAATGCAATGCTGAGCTGAAGGAAAAGGAAAAAAGAGAGAGAGAAGGAAGAGAGGGAAATTGTGGCACGCCATACATGGTGGCCTGGTCCACGTTGATCTCTTCAAATCATGAAGCAAGACAGGCTGAAACAGTAGGAGCTGGTCTGTTGGAGCAAACGCGAGATCCTGAGTAACTTTTTCCGTGCTCCACCATATGTAGCCGACCTACCCACTGCCCCACTCGTAAAAAAAGGTCATATACGTAACTCGAGATTCCACGGCAGTTGCGTGCTCATATTCCAGAGGTGTGAATAACAAATTCCATACAAGTGGACAGATTGGGCCTCCAGAAGGACAGCCATTGTTCACCTCAATAGGGGGTATGGGGGGGTGGCAGGGGACTGAGGGGTGGTTGACACAAATAACCACAGATAACATTACAACAACCTATCCATAACATTCCCAAGCTGTTGTCCAAATGTGGACAATGCGCGCATCCATCCTTCAGCTGGAACCCCCCTCCCCCCACCCTAAAATCAGCTTACATTACAAAGAGGAGAAATGCTCCAGACGGGAGTGTTGCCTTTACAACAGATAGATACTCATGAAATAATTCACTGCCTGCTGGGAGGTGATAATTACCAAAGAAGATTTTCAGGAAAATGGGGGCAGAGCTTTCAGCTAAAGCAGCCATCAACAAAATACACCCCAACCCCAAAACATTCTCTGATCTAATCATTTCATTAAATTAAATTGAATGAAGTCTTACCAAATGATGTTCATAGCAACACACCTTGGATCCACTTATTATGTGTTTTAGGGGGCATTTTGACTACCGGATGGAAACTTATTTTTTATTTGGGAGGCATTTTTCTTGCCTACCGGGTGGAATCTTGGTTTTCATTTCTGAAAACAACTCCAAAATGAGAACCATAAAACTTTTTCCAATTTGCAAAAATTTCCAAATGTATTACAGACTACATATCCATGATAATCCATATGTTATTTTTGTCATGAAATTAGTGGGACAACACAATATAGCATAAAATTCAACTAGACTTACATCTCTCAAAGTCAAGAAAGTAAAGAAAAAAAATATTTACCAAACATTGTATATTTTTAGAATGATTAAGATAGTTAATAAATTAATATTACAATAATAAAAAAATCAGGTCACAGACATTAAAAGACACTGCAGTTCAGTTTGATTTCATAGTGGTGGTGGTTGTTTTTGCATACACATGAATGCACAGCAGCCCCACACGTGACAGCTTGTCAAAACATTTAAGAGACGCTTGGGTTTGGGCTAAATTGCCTGGTTTTAGCTCTGGGCAGACAATCGGGGCAGTCGGTGCACTAATGGGTCCTGGTAAATCATTTAGGACCTCCAATGTGCCATTAACTGCATTTCAGCAGGTCTGGGCGGCCCTAATGTGTGGATAATGACAGCAGGGAGGTCCCACTTGAAGTGGATAATGGAAAATTAACCTTTTCTAAGGGCAACAAGGATCCATCTTTATCGGACCCTCCCACCACCAAAGATAAAAATAAATAAATAAATTAAAAAAAAGGAAACGTGTTGTTTGCTTTGAACTGGAGGACATTTATTAGTGACTCAAGACAAAGCAGATTGATTTTGAAGGATAACCAGAGCTGATAACCTTCCAAAGGAATCACTCTCTTCTCATTACAGCTAAAGCATTTTGAGATGTCCTCTCCTCCTCAATTACATGTGGGGCAGAGATATGCACAAAAAGGTGTGTGTGTGTGTGTTGGGGCAATAGAAAGATAGACTTTATAAGTAGTGTAAGGGTGTGTATGCGTGCACACGGATGGATGCGTGTGTGTGTGTGTGTGTGTGTGTGCGCGTGTGATTTACCGGGGCCACGATCTTTCCGGTCTGTCCAACCTGCATGTCGTTGGGGACATATCCTGCATCCACTGCCGCTCTGGAGGCTCCCACTGTGGGCAGATCAGCTGGTTAAAGGACCTCCACACCAAACAATCAGCATTAAGCTCACAACTGCATACATTAGTTTATGCACAGCTTGCTATCTAGATACATACACTAAAGATTCTAGTCTTAAAAAGAAACAAGTCTGTTTCTACTTGTACTTAGCTTGTCAGCTCAAACAATTTATTACTGTCTGTATATCAACATAATGAAGTACAATTACAGTCATATATACTGTAACTTAGCAGAAACGAAAATAAAACAAAGAAACACTCTCAAAGACATTAAGTGGATACAGTCCGTCTTACAATGTAAATTACTATTAATTTGATAGTATATAAATGCACTCTAAAATGAATATATCATAGCAGTTTAAATGTTTTTTCAATTGCACATGACCAATGCAGTTTATTTCTTTCTGAACTTCCTGATCTATCAGGGTTCAGTGAGAAGTATAAGTAATTGATCTGAGAGGAAGTACCTGCGGCATTGAGTTTGTCAGCAAGGTCGTAGAGCAGCTTGAAGTTGTCCCCACTCTTCAGACCTCTACCTGTTATGAGCAAAGAATGACACACGCCGATCAGGTTACAGTTTGACACGAGTAGGGTTCCATTCAGATCAATAAGGCCTGGCAATCTCCAGAAATTGATTTATGCTTTCCTGATCAGATTGGTCATATGTCAATATGACACACACACGTCAGATCCATTTTCAAATGTAATGAGATTTTCTTTTCATTTGATACAATGGCTAAATGAATAACCAAACACCCAGACAGGCATTCAATTCATATAAACATAAAATACTGACATATCATCAATGGCACACTGAAATAAAGTGAAGACAACAAATCCAAAAACTGTAAGCAATTCTAAGTGGCAATTTTAACATTATTTCAATCAGATCTTCTCCCAGAGTTCACCATACTGCTGACTAGCAGCATTTTATTAAAACTCTTTACATACACTCTATTACTCAAGTATTGGAACTACCTACAATGTCATATTTCTCAACTTCTATAAAATGTACAATATATACAAATGAAATATCTGATTTTTGCATACAGCACTAGTTTAGTAATAGACTCCTCGACCAGGTAGATACAGCATATTTGTTGGTTTGCATGTATTCATTTTTTTTTATTTTGTCCTGGGACTATTGATAAAGGGAGCTCCCACCTCCTGAGACGACCACTTTGGCACTGGTGAGCTCCGGGCGATCGCTCTTGGTCAGATTCTGCTCCAGCCACTCGGACACTCCGACAGGAGAGCCCGAAGACACTGCAAAAACATCAGACAAAAACACAGCAGGACCATCAAAGGAGCCAATAAAACCTAGACCCTCACAGACATGTACAGGTCTTAAAAGTTCTCTGTTGACTTTGACTTTACAATCTAGTAAAAACAACTTTTAAACAAGCCAGTCTATTAAATCCTACAGGCCTGGGTCATGTATATACCTAGCATACTCAGTTTTGAATTCAAAGCACCTAAGCTGAGAAAAACAATCTAACGCCAGATTCAGACACTTGCATTTCGCTAACGCTTGCCAGTGGATTTACCAGACATTCGGAGGGGTGTACTATACAGTCTATGGTGTGCATGAGTCACCGCAGTTAGCTGGCAGGTAGTGGAGGATAGTTAGCTTGCTAACTTGCTACGGTTAAATAGATTGCTCACAACATTTCAGAGGTGTTTTGTGGTTACAATGAGGGCTACAGGGACTATTTCTCGCTAACTTTTACAAAATCCAAGCATTTAAAAGCCAAATAAATTATGTTCATATCCAAATATGTCTGTCTTGAACAATCTACTGAACTCTGTGTGATCTTTGTTGATGTTGAGAGCTGTCCGTGCTCATTTGCATAACAGTAATTTGATTGGCTGGCGCCTGCATTGGTGCAGCAAAAGTCGGAAATGTTGCCACTTTTTGTCGGAGACAATGGGAGCAACGCTGACCCTAGATTCACATGCTCGCGTTGCGTTGACGTACGATGTATTGCAACATCAGATGCAAGTCAAATTTGTAGTTTCTTATGTCTCATTCCATCGAACTACAGATCCGCTACCCGATCTGACAAACTTACATAGTGCAGTTATAGCTGATAGAGGGCTGCGAAGCGAATGCAGAAGTGCAGTTCACCCTGTTAGGAGTTGATGAACCACTGAAACGATTTTGGAAACATTATTTTAAGGTACAAAAAAACTCTTTGGTGTTGCTTTAAGGAGTCTTATCAAGACAAATTTACTCAACGCACTGGCAGAAAAATTAGCTTGTTTTCAGAATGAGATGTGTTAAATTAAGTCTAATGATTTCACGAGAAAGCTCTAAGGAAGTCTCTTTATACTGAAAACAATACCAACTAATTTTTTTTTCATCTTGAAATAAGATTAACTAGATGTACCGCATAGCGGTACAAAATATGACCGCCGCTCAGTCCTGTACATCCGTTCCGCGAAAATAAATCACACTTCAATTTGTCTCCATATTTTACTCCATCCCCCACTCTTGAAACTTTTGTGTATGCTTGTTTGGCATGCCTGAGTGTGTGTGTGCGGCTGCACAGAAAGTAGCCTACTGGTGCTGAAAAGGTGAATAGATTGTAGAATAGCCAAAGAAGATGTAGCATTGTTATAAAACCTTTAAAATCTCTAAACAATCACAAGTAGGGCAGTTCATCACAGTTCATCCATTGCAACTGGATTGATGAAAGGTCACTTACACCTGTAGGCTACATTGTATTTGGGAAAAGCAAAAGGTATCAGCATAATGTTATTTTTTTTAATTTTTTTTTATGTATTTATAAACAAAAACATCTCTGTCAGTTCCATGCCGTTTTCAACAGCTATCAAAAACAAAGGTCATTTTTGGATGGATGGATTTTTTGTGAATGTTTCTTCTTCTACATAAGATTTTAGTCATCTTTAGTTCATGTAATACTTTATTGTCAATGCACAAATTAAGTAACAGTAGTCTGAAACGTTATTGTTAATGCACAAATTAAGTAACAGTAGCCTAGTCTGAAACGAAATGCTGTTTTACATCTAACCAGTGGTGCAAATAACTGACATGGTCCAAATGGGCCTTGATGAAATGCGTCGCTAGACTGTTCATACACATTTTAACGGGCCAAAGTTGAAGAGCTTTTGTCCGTTATTGTTAGTGCAAATATAGGCTGATTCATGTTCCCTTGCATTGTTTAACTGAGGTCCATGGCTAGTCTGGCTTTCATCAGACCAAGCTCAATCTTTTAAGAAATCAAAAAATAAATAGCGGGCAGATCAGGCTGGGTTCACCCAGCCTAGTCCATAGGCACCCGATATTGTTTAATTTTCCGATTGAGATATACACGCTCTGGCTATTCTAAATGCAAAAATGCATCAGGGAGTTATGACAAAACGGTAACTAACAAACTAGATCCTAATAGAAAGCTGTTAGCTTCCCTAAGCTACAGGTAGGATTATAAGGTAGGCCTATTTACAACATAAATTGTCAATAGGCTATGCTGGCGACACAAATAAAATCTCCTTTGGAAACCAATGGCTTACGCCTTACAGTATCAAGCGGACTTAAACTGTCATATCGTGGCGAAAAGTTGTAATAACATTCACGCAGCTCCATGAGTCAAGGAAAGCGCGAATGAAGTAGCCACTTCTAAATGGGACCCACTACACAGTAGCTTAAGGTGTGTTGCTAAAGCAGCCATAATGAAATGAAGGTGTCATTGTTTGGATACTTCACACACACGTGCTTTTTAATTTCACAGACTACAACTACCAAGCTGTAATCAAAGCACATCGATTCCCCTCTCACACCCTGCACGCACTTAAAACAAAATAAACAGGCGTCTCCGTCTCACGCATGTATAGGCAAAACTGTATCAGACCGGTGTAACGTTGGTAAATCTTCCATTGCACAGAATGATTTTGTAGCACGTGCAATAAATGACAGTCGAAAGATACAAACAGTGCTGCTATACATTTGCTTGGTATAACCGCATTTATAGTTTTCTACAAATGCAATAAATCAAATGCCTCCATCACTCAACCAACGCTAACGGTAACATTACCTAGGTCCTTATTGATATTACAAGATTAACGTACCTGCAGTAAAAACCAAGCATGTCCGATAAACATCCTCAGATTTATCTCGGCTTCAAGAAGAAATGGGAATTACACTTCATGTGAACATCGTCCTATCCTTATTAGATGTTCGCTGCGGTAAATTACAGTCCTTGTATGAAGCGTCCATTGTTTCTTCCAATCCACTTTTAACTTCCAACAAAATTACGTCTCACTGCAACGATGCGCCATCTAGTGGACAAACGACTACTTCTCGCCAATACTGAAAATGCAGCCATGATGATGATGAATATTTATTTTGGCTTTCTTTTAATCCTACTGATTTTCATTTTTTACCGGGGGGGGCAAATCACAAATGAGTGATTATGAGCCAGGTTGATGTGGGCCCTTGAGACCAACATACCATAAAAGATTCACAGAGAACTGTGTCTGCCCTACCCTCCTTTCGGGGGGTCCAGTCCAGCGGGGGGGCTGCAGATGAAAACGAAAAATGACGGTTCCATGCTATCCATGTGGGGGTACATGCCCACCAAGTTTTGTGTACCCCGGTCTTTCAGTGTCCCGGGAATCCTTGTTGGTGTACGTCACTAAATGTACACATAAATTATTTTATTGTAAGGCCCCCCATGAACGAAAGTACACAAAACTTGGCATGCATTCAGAGGGTGTCATAATGATCCTACACTTTTAATTTCGTGTAGTTTTGACCTTGTCAGCCAGAGATATTGAGATGAAAACACCTAATTTTTTGCTTTTTAATTTTTAACTAGGTGGTGCTATACATGAAATAAGTGGTAATGGGATGGGTTGACATGCCCCCTTAAGACCAACATACAAAAAAAAGGTGGACCTCCTAGGCCCTACGGTTCTCGAGATATTCACAGAAAACTGTCTCCGGCCACCTACAGGCCAGTTGGTGTATAGTAACATAAATTAATTTATTGTGTGGCCCCCCCATGAACGGAATTCCACAAAACTTGGCGTGCATACAGAGGGTGTCATAATGATCCTACACTTCCAATTTCGTGCAGTTTTGACTATGTTAGGTCACAGATACCTTCAATTACACCACCTCATTTTTACTTTTTTGTGTTTAACTAGGTGGCGCTATACATGAAATAAGTGGTAATGGGATGGGTTGACATGCCCCCTTAAGACCAACATACAAAAAAAAGGTGGACCTCCTAGGCCCTACGGTTCTCGAGATATTCACAGAAAACTGTCTCCGGCCACCTACAGGCCAGTTGGTGTATAGTAACATAAATTAATTTATTGTGTGGCCCCCCCATGAACGGAATTCCACAAAACTTGGCGTGCATACAGAGGGTGTCATAATGATCCTACACTTCCAATTTCGTGCAGTTTTGACTATGTTAGGTCACAGATACCTTCAATTACACCACCTCATTTTTACTTTTTTGTGTTTAACTAGGTGGCGCTATACATGAAATGAGTGATTATGGAATAGGTTGACATGGCCCCTTGAGATCAACATACAAAAAAAAAATGGTCCTCCTAAACCCTACGGTTTTCGAGATATTCACAGAAAACTGTGTCTGCCCTACCCTCCTTTCGGGGGGTCCAATTCAGCGGGGGGGCTACAGATCAAAACGAAAAACGATGGTTCCATGCTATCCATGTGGGGTTACATGTCCACCAAGTTTCGTGTACCACGGGCTTTCAGTGTCCCGGGAATCATTGACGGAAATTTGGGCATGCGAAAAAGAAAAAAAATAAAATAAAAAAAAAAAAAAAAAAAAATCTGACTAAACCTATATGACCGCCGCTTCGCTGCGCGGCGGTCATAATAACACTTGGTTAGATTTCGTTAGATAAGCAGTTTCTGAACCATATGCCTTGAAGCATAACCAGAATTTGATTGGCTGGTGCCTTGCGTTGCTGTCCGTTGGTGCAGCAAAAGTTGAATATTTCTCAACTTTTTGACAGAGGCTCGGGAGGAAAGCAGCAATATGGAATCACAATTCACTTGGGCAACGGATGACATAAGCCCATGTAAAGTGAACGAGACGCGTCTCCAGCAATGCATTCAATGCAAGCGTGTGTAGGCACGGTAAGCAACGACAATACACTTCGACAACGGATGACGTAAGCCCAAGCACTGTGAATGTGAAGCATGTCCCGTCAAGCGGAACCATCTGAGAGCAACGGCATCGCTGCTGCAGTGTGAAGGGCGTGATCAGACAGACACTGTTTGCTGCTTGCACAACACGTGGCACACCAAGCTGCCATTTTTTTGTTGAAAACTACTGTAGAAAAGCAGTTCGCTGGATTTTTGTTGTTGTTGTTGCTAGGCAACCACAGACTCAACTGTCCTTAATGATTAAACTAAAGATTACATGACTGAATGAAGATCATGAAAATAATATACAACTTTCTCACTAGAAATGTTATCAAAACATATTTTAACACCAAAACTAATAAAAACGCAAATTACGCCAGGCGCTTTTCTGCTAGGAGTTGAACTCCTTAGAGAGGCACCCTTTGGGCATATAAGCAGTATGCAAAACATTTACTGCCAATACAAATTAAAAGAAAAAAAGACGCGTCTCACTGCAAAAACAGCATCCTGTGTGATTGCGCCCTAAGGGGTGATTCAACCTCAGAGGAGTTTGAATCACTCCCAAGGTCGTGACGGTGTTGGAATCAGAACTTATGATTTTTATATTCATAAGTAGTTTATGTCCTGATGTTTCTGTTATGTGTTCGGAGACATATGAGATGAATGTTTTTATTTAATTCTGTTCCTGTACTGTCCCTCTGTATATCTGTGTGTGATTATGTGTTTAGAGATAAGGGGAATATTATGATTTTTCAGTGATTCTCCACTCAGACAGTAGCTATTTACTCTGGCCAGTAGTGTTAATTTCGTCAGACGAGACGAGAGGAAAAATGTTAGTCAACAACCTTTTTTTCCATGACTAAGACGAGACGATGACGAGACTGCACTAATGTCTTGAAACACTGACTAAGACTATCTTAAGATGCATTATTGTTGACGAAAAAAGACGAGACTAAAATGTTTTGCTTGAAATAAAAACTAAGATAAAATTTCTCTTCCATTTTCGTCTACAAAATGAGAAGACAGAATAGCTGTTACCTTTTCAAAATATTACGAATGAGTTCATGGTTCATGCGCAGCAGCTTTCCTGTAGGCTAGTCTACGTGCTGTTGCTGCAACCCTGTGGCTGCAGCAGGAAACTACATGGAACAAAAACACCGGAGATTTCTGCCAGAGTTAGGCTTTATGCCACAATGCTACATACCCAGAAGTTGAAGCTTCTCTCATATACAAATTAACATCCCCCAGAAAGTCCATACGAAAAGTTTCAGCAAGTAATGTCAACTATTTAACTAGTTACACTGATGATGCAAAGTTTGCTAGCAAGTAAGCTAATATGGAAAGTTCGCTAGCAAGTTAGCTAAGATTGAGAGTTTGTGTTGCATTTGGGCGCATATCGCCATCTAGCGTGGCGGAGTAAAACATTCATACTTTGGTCCAAGACAGTGTTTCTCAAACTTTTTCAGATGAAGGACCACTTAACTAATCAATAAAAAAGAAACGCACGGACCACCTAGCTAAAAAGAAAAAAAATTGACCTAGCAGTATATTAGCCTACACAATAGCCTACTCACTGAACCACCTTGCTTATTGTCTTTGCACTTTGTTTAATTGTGTCAGAGGATTCATATGATTTAAACTGGCATATCTGACATAGACAGTGTTGTAGAACAGTTTGAATTTACATACAAGTTGGTTCAATATTGCAAACAACTCATCTATATTATATTTTACCACGTCTGCTCGTGGACCACTTGGGATAGCTTGCGGACACTGAAACACTGGTCTATGAAGATCATGACAGTGGTCCAGTCAAATCTTTTACTGTCTATGGCCAAATCCCAGCCGAGCTATAACTGTAGCTCGACTTACCTGTGCATGTACTGACTGACAAAAAAAATCAGAATGAGTAATTATAACAGTCGAGTAGCCCTGTGGACACATAATATTGTTGGAAAATTGAGATGTGTGAAACACTATTTGACTTAAATGGTAATCAGAAATAATTTGTTATAAAAAAATACTAAAATGTTTTGACTAAAACTAAGATAGCTTTAGTTTTCTTTTGACTGAAACTAGACTAAAATGACGAGACTTTTAGTTGACTAAAACTTGACTAACAAAAATGATATTTGAATGACTAAATATGACAAAGACTAAAAAGGACATTTCGTCACAAGACTAAGACTAAGACTAAATTAAAAATAGGTGACAAAATTAACACTACTGGCCAGGTTGGCACTAATCAGAGTCTCATTAAGTGTTGTCTACATAAAATGGGATTACCAACACCATCTCCCCTCAACCTGGAAGGGTACTTAAACCCTAACTATTTCCCTGTCTAGTTAGAGCAGCTGGTAGATTTTTATGCAAAGTCATGCTGTCTCTCCTTTGCGCATCATTGTAAATAAATCTCAGTTCCTGATATTTTCCTACCATTGGTCTGACTGGGTTTTCATTCATCTGTGGTATCAAAATTACCGCCAGTTGGCATGTAAATGACTCATTACCCAGCAGCTCACCTTCCTCGGACGTTGCATTGCCTCCCACCGTCTCTGCAGCCTCGAATGATGTTCCTCTGACCGTCAGGACCTTAACACTTTCGTTACACTTCACTGTACTGAGGGCATTCCCTGCACACAAAACACAACTATTGAGTATTTGCCTTATAATATGGGAGAACAGCAAAAGAAAGTTGAATGACGTGATTCAAAATACCCAGCTCCCTGCTCAATAATAAAGTGAAGAAGGAAATGTTTAGATTTTACTTCTGAGCTATGCATAAATGGCATATAATGTGCTAAAACATAAAATGAAAAATGGCAACAGTATATGCCTCCAATCAATAATGAATAAAAATTATGGTGATGTGAGGCTAGAATGATTTGTACTTCCCAGTGCAAATGCATTCAAACAAGGTTTCACAGAAAGCCCAGGCTGACTCATATTTCTTCCTACAGTCCAACATGCTTGCCAAAAAATAAGTAGTTAATATCATTTGGAGCTATTTATAATTCATGTATTTTTATAAATTTGATGGGAGGAAGAGGCTTTGGGGACATCATTATTGCTTAGGTATAGGAAAAAGCCACTGAGCCCTTGGGCTTACCAATAAAACAATCGTGAGAGCTCAAGTTTGGGCTCAGTGCAGGCGGTGTAACTCACAGGCATATGCATGGATTTACTGCATGTTGATCTCATTGAAGCATGAGAACATCTAGTGAAATGCACCAGAAATCTACTTTGCACTGAAAAAAAAACAACGAACAGCAGCATAGTTTTTCTTTATTTTTTTAAGTCAATCCCAAATCCATGTTTGCAGAGGAGAGGACTGGTTGTTTGAGTGGGATATACAACATCTGTGGCCATTAGACAAAAAAAAAATCTCCCTAAAGGTACTGTACTGTATATTTTCATTCAGATGTCAAATTCATGACAACTTCCAGTTTTACCAGATATACCAAGTTTCACACATGATGGCAGATTCACACTAATGCTTGCTCTGCCTCTACAAAACTTTAATCTGCAAGAGATAACCTAGGAGACCTAATCTAACCTAAGGTTACCTAAGAGACTATATGCTGCTGTATGCATAAACAGTGCAGACACACTGCATCTTTGTCTAACCATTGCATCATGTGATGCCTGCTTCAAACCAGTTAGAGCTTGGAATGAGTTGGCGCTAAACAAATATTGCGAAACAAAATCTGGATTTCTTTTCATAACCATTGCACAAGTGACCAGCGCTAAAAAGACATGAAGGTTATAGCTTTCTTTTTGTTTGCTTTTGTTACCTGCGTAGATGGTCCTCACAAAGGTGTCTGGGGACTTGATCTCAATGATGTCAGAGATAGGAGCAACATCAAGCTTGGCAGCTACTCTGGGAAGAAGGTTCTGAAAACAACCACAAACGTCCTCAGTTAAAATCCTCTGAGGCAAACTGCTCCAAACATAGACATTACGGTCCTAAAATTCTCACGAATATTCACAAAAAACAACCACCCCCTATACACACTCACCCATCACAAAAGCACAAATACATTACCACCAACAATTACAACCAAGAAAACAAACAATATACTGAACACGCTTTCTAAACAACCAAAAAAGGTTTTGTGCATCTCAAAGTGTCCATACATCATAGTAAATAAGGATGCATTGAGAAGTTAATAATATTGTGTAATGACATTACACCCAGCCCTGTGCCCTGAAAAGCATTTAAGTGAGAAAGGTCCAAATGGCAGTAATCTAAGAATTTGAACTACCAATAAATATGAAACCGAACCCATTGGTCTGAGACCCTTCACTTAAGCTGTGTCTTATCCGTAGGGGGAAATTTAGACCAATCTCTGTTTGGTCAGAGGCTGTTCAACACGAGATACTGATTTAATGCACTTACAATTCAATTTAAATACCATTAGATCCACAATCTGACAGTTTGTCTCTGGAAAGACAGATTACAGAGTGAATTGTGCATCACTATATGCAGACATCAGCCTCAGAGGGCTGGGGCAGACAGTGGAAAGTGGAAAAAGAAACTGAATTAATTTCACTTCACAGCAGAAGCAACTGGTGGAAGCAAAGGCTTTTCCATTTGATTAAAAGGTCCTGCTCGAGCCAATGGAAAAAGTTGACGGCTCATAAACTTTGTGACTTCTTCAAGTGGTGCAGTAACTAATGTTTATGATGATCTAGCCCTCTAAATAAAACTCTAAGAGAAAATACCCTTATTAATAAATATTTAAATGGCATTTGCCCAACTAGTGCAATATCTCAGGGGCTACTGTATTGGTAGCAGAGAAGTGCAGCTTACCACTAATACAAAGACACTATACCTGGTATAGCTGCATGACTAAACAGAATGCATATTTTCATAGTGCAATTCATACACAGATTATTGATGACAGATTAAGAGCAATTGGAGCAAGAAGAAATATTTTCCAATCATTCAAGTGTTGCACGATGTAATATAGGAAGAGACCCAGCATCCCACCTGGCCTCAAACCCAAATGCACGGGGTAAGAAAACAGCCCCCAAACCAAAGAGTCAGGTTTTTCACCCATAGCTAGAAACAGAGTGTCAAGGGACAACAAATCTGATTTGTTTGAAAAGGAAATTGATAAGGAAGTAGGCTACAATACTATCTTACTTTTCCAAAGGCAGAGGCACCTGCACAGATGTGTGTGAAACTGAACTGCTTTTGGGTTGCCAGGATCAGTGGGGTCAACTCCTCTGAAATATTACAGAGACACATGTTATCATCTGCACACACTGTTAAACAGTAAATCACAACAATACTGCGTGCTATTTAAAATGTTTCAATTTAATGAAGTTTTTTTTTTTTTTTTAAATCACACAATTGCTGAATCATGAGAGCATATACCAGTATGTTCCTTCTGCATGGCTAAATATTACATACCAGGTAATCCTCCTTTATACGTATCATGCTGAGCCACCAAAACTTTCGTCACACCCTTGACTTTGGAAATTTGTTCAGCAACCTGCAAAACAAAACACTTTTGAGACTGGAATTGCTGTTCAACAAACCAGGAATCTGAGAGTTTATCATTTGCACAATTCAATTAACTGACTGACTGACTGATTGATGCATAATTGACTGACTGGTCATCTGAGATGAGGCTAGTGGATGTCCTGCCAATAGCATGCTGCAATAGCATGTGTCAGAAAATAATCATGGAATCAGTTTACTAGATCAAGAAATCCTTTTAGACAAATCTAAAAAACATTTAAACTTCAGTTCAACAAACCGTACCTTTGCACAATTTGTTCCAGCAACCAAGCAGGACACTTCCCCACCAAGTTTGCTGGCAGCTGTGATGGCGTTCAGGGTAATGGGTGTCAGAGTGTCATTGTTGTGCTCTGCAACGACCAGCGTACTCTGGAATCGCTGGATAAGACCAGTCTAGGGGAAAGGTCGAACAGTTAGCCTAGCTAATGTCAGTAGGTACACTCCAACGTTAACTCCTAAGCGTGTGAGCGAAACCTAATAATCGAAGTTCAGACAACGTTAACCCGAACTATTACCGAGCAACATAGGCGAACACAACCAGACTACACTGCCCAAGTCCTGAATACGTCTTGTTCTGACTGGTTCCAGCTAAGTTAACGATAGCTAGCAGCTACTCCAACAAGACTCATGTTAGTTAAGATATGGGACAGCTGAGTAAGCAGCTGTTTAGCTTACTGGGGCCAGTATCGTTACTTGTCAATTCTTGTGAATACAGATTACTATGATTCCTTGAAGCATAACTATTCAACCACTGATCAGCGTTGTCCTAAGCTTGCAACGGGTCAAAAATGACAAGGGAAATGTGCCAAGTTACGAAACCGATTTCTCCGTCTTGTTTACAGTGCTGGCTTGTAGGCTAACGTTATACTTGTAGGTTAGCTTAGTTATAACGTTGTCTACTTGTCATATGGTAACTTACACGTCACCAAACGTTATTAAACTACAACCTAACTTACGGCAACTATAAATGCTACAGCTCTGCTCTACATAACATTAACTGAAATTACTTGTTGACCTTAAACTGAGGGTGACAAGCTCACGTTAGTTAGCAGGTGTTAGCTTTGAGAGTAACGTTAGCAAGCAACATCTCGCTAAGTTAGGGTAATTGGGAATGCAGGTTAATTCATTCAAACTCCAAAGTACCGCTTAACATTAATGAGAAGTAACCCAGAAATATGGCTAGCTACAAGAACCGTTAATCACCTAAGGCATTAGCTCATCTGATGTAAATGTCAAGACACTGTTCGCTAACGTTGCCTAGCGTTAGCTAACCTACTATCTAAACACTGCAATGTATAGGATTATATTTCCAATACTGTCACGACTGCGCAATGTCGTAGCCTGAATACATTAACGTTAATGTAACTTACCAACTGCCTCAAATGTGTTTTGTTCAACGTTCTCAGCATGCTGACCTGTTATGTTGACAACCCAGTTGCCCTTTCCTGCTGTTCAGTAACCCTTGAACAAAATTACAAGTTTTGTAATAAAGGGGCGTTTCTCATTGCCGGAGCGTGGATATTCGTCACTTCCTGTACGGACCGTGGGCCGATTTGGGTGACTCGAATAAAGTTGAATAGGCCTACACTTTATTTTAGACATTATAGTAATGGTTTGGAACGGTTGATCAATATATCCTGTGAATATTTACTGTTGCTTTAAAGCAGAAGTAGGCTATAATGACAGGCAGGCAGCTCTCAGGCCTATGATAAAAAAAATAGTCAACAGAGCAACAGTCTGAATTTGATGAAACCTGTGTTAGGCCTATTGTCAAAATGATCGAGCATGTCTTAGGCCTACCAATGATGCTATACTATTGCGCAGATAAACTCAGTTTTTAATTATTTTGCGTAAGAAAAAATCTTATTTTCTGTAGAATAATGTCAAAAACAAATATCCGTAGCAGCCCAATTTACACTATTTTCTTAAAGCCATATTTGCAATATATTTCCCGTTAAATTAGGGTATAGGCTGACATATTAAGCTTCGTAGGCTACTCGAAAATGAAGCCTACATTTAGTTAGGTAAATTTGGCTAAATGAAGAATTCCATAGGTCTAAAAGTGTCGCTGTCCTCTATGTCAGTGAGAAAATGTAGGCTATGAAATAAATTCTTAGAGGCCCATCTGAGATTAGGCTATAGGCAAACTAAACTAGGCTAAAGATAGGCCAAAATAATAATTATAATACAAAAAACCCTTCTAATTCTGTTCAGGAGGATGAGCATTAATGTGTAGCCTGTTATTTTTGAGGGGCCAAGCCATGGGCTAAGCATATCCCGTTTTTTATTGTGTAATAGCCAACCGCAAGATATGGGCTATTTTATTTGATCAAGAATTTGACATAGAATAGCCTAGGTTAGACAATATTGAAAACGGACTGTGGCAGTTGCATGCCTGGATACTGAATAGCCTAGGTTATGTTGCGATGGAAAAAGTAGAGAGCAAAAAAATACATAAAATCAACGAAACCTTATCGAACAGGAATTCTAAACTGCTGACCAGTCTTATAGACCACAGCCTCTGCAAGTTTAGAAGCCAAATTTAATTTAGCGGCGGGTGAGGGTCAATGTCACTGTCAGAGGTGAGGTTCGACGCATGTGACTGAGCGTACAATATTCAGCGTTGGGTTTTAATTGGTCGCGCTACAGACTGTTAAGAAAAAAGTCTGCTTTGCGCGTTTCTCTGCATTTGATTTACAGAATACTCCTGTTGTTTCTTGCCCCATCCTTATCCTGTTGTGACAAACAGGATATATTCTATGGTTGACCACAGTAAAACTTCGAAACCGAAAGCCTGGTAATTTGGACGTGCACTTCAGCATTTAAAATTTTCCACTTAGAAAAAAGTATTACGGTACTCTCATCTCTTTCCAACTTGATGGTCACAATGAACCTAAAAAGTGACGTATTGGGCTGTTTCTTTAAGGTTCTTTGAAGTATTTTTGCAAGTTTAAGCTAAAACAAGTTTAGGCTATAAGGGAAATGCTGCTGACTGAATCTTCAACTTCAACATGTAGGTTAATTGCATAGCGAAATGTACATGATAAACAGACAAGACAAGACAAGACAAGACAAGGAAATGTATTGTCACATGCATATATGTCATATATGGTGTCAGCCTATTTGTGCATTTATGGGGGGGGGGGGGGCAGAAACCTTGAGCAGATCCACGGCTCAAGGGGCTAACAGATGTACATGATAAATTATAATCTGACTAGTCTTTGTGTACAGTTTTGTGAAAATGTTATGGGATGAAAATGTTTGAACCACATCATGCAGAACGTTTCCTACTCTGATTTCCAAGCGTACTTACAAGCCTTTGCCAGAAGGGGGCTCCAGGTCAGAGCATAATGATGTTAAAAAGATATTGCATGGATGCGCCTCATGAGTTAGACTATGTCGCAAATACTTTTAGTAGGCTACATAATGCTCAAGAGGCGCTTGCACTCAGTTTAAATTTCACGACGCGTGGTGTAGCCTATGCCTTTGTAGTCCTGTTTTTTCGAATAGAAACAATTGACATCTGAAGGAAATAATTGACATCTGACAGACTGTCCCGTCTAGGCAACAGAATACCTACCCTAGGCAGAGGAGGTGGTTCGAGAAATAGCCTAGGTCGTCGAAATTCTTTGAAATTTGCTTTAACAAAGGTAGCTTGTAGATGGAATGAATGTTTGTCTGTTGTCATTTCCTCGGCAAAAAGCCCATACAGTACTGCCTAGCCTAACCTCTTCAGCCCCTTTAGCGTAGCCTATTCGGGTCCAAGTTTTCGTGTGACGTCAGGCTGCGTGTCGGACGTCGCTCTTCCCACTAGGCTTCTCGCTGCTGGGGTAGAAGTTATTAGTCAGCCAAGGACGGGACAGTTTCCCACTCCATTTCTTCATCTATCGCCCTCTGCGCAATCCCTCCTGTATGGTGGACATTCTTCTCCATTCTTCTTTCTTGGGTGATATGGGGGATCATTCCAAAAGTAAGTCCTGTCTCTTTTCTATAACTTGCCTACAGAAATGTGAACGTCGTTTGTGTTTTAAACAAGTGATTGCTTTATTGTTCATTTGTTAAATATCCTAACCATAGAACTAATCAAATCCATTTACAGTGTAGCAATAGCCTATGCAGACGGCCTGAATGCAGATATTGTAGAGGTGCAAAACACATTTATACCTTAAGCCTATATTCCAGTCTCAATTCATATGGTTTAACGGTAGGCTATAGCCTATGCGAGAACAACTGAACCCTGAAACAAACTAAGAAAGAAAGAAAGAAAGAAAGAAAGAAACAGCGCAGAGAGACCCATAAAAATGGCATGACCTGACAAATATGGATACATTGACCCAAACTGGAAAATATGTGTGTGCGCCTTCAAATGCATACCCTAGGATGTCAGTGACAGTGTCAGGGGTTAGGATGTGCAGGTGGTAATAGGCCTATTAATGTGTGCATTCCACAGAGAAGTCCGGAATCGCAATGTGTGTCGGCTGTGGAAGTCAGATCCATGACCAGTACATCCTAAGAGTCTCCCCAGACCTCGAGTGGCATGCAGCCTGCCTGAAGTGCGCGGAATGCAGCCAGTACCTGGATGAGACATGCACTTGCTTCGTTCGAGATGGCAAGACCTACTGCAAACGAGATTACGTAAGGTAGGAGTTTTCTTACCTTTTTCAAAAAAATGTGATTTCAGAGCTTTGGAATTTAGAAAAAAGGCCCTCTCAAATGCAGAGTTTTCGAGATTAATGAAAATAAAGAAATGGGCATTAATGTCATTCGAACGTAGTGAACCAAGAACGAACGTGTCCTGTGGCAAAACAAAGACACAATTCGGGGCAAATTGTTAAGCCCCTATATCCAAATAAAACAAATAGGCTATTTTAATTTATTTAGACTCGATCAACCAACATAACTTGCTAAATCATTGCTATTCAGTGTTGTTTTCTTAATTCACAATCAATAACGGTCTGTATTTTAAATATTGCCCAACTATGAAATATTAGGAATTTACCTTGATCCTACATTTATCTTCTTCCAGGTTGTTCGGGATTAAGTGCGCAAAATGTAACATCGGCTTTTGCAGCAGCGATTTAGTCATGAGAGCTCGGGACAATGTTTATCACATGGAGTGTTTCAGATGCTCCGTGTGTAGTAGACATCTCCTCCCCGGAGATGAGTTCTCTTTGCGAGACGAGGAACTGCTGTGCCGGGCCGATCATGGCTTACTGATGGACCGCAGCTCAGCAGGAAGTCCCATCAGCCCCGGAAATATTCACTCTAGCAGATCCATTCACTTGACAGGTCAGTACAATAACAACGATAATCTTATAGACTATATAATAATAATAATAATAATAATAATAATAATAATAATAATAATAATGCTTATTGCAGGCTATCCACAACATCATTTAAATAGGCTAAATGGTATAGATAGTGTGTGTTAACATAAGGCCTATTGCTATTCATTTGTAGGATAAGTGTGTGGATAGGCCCTACCAATAACCCATGGCTAGAGCTACCATTGGTTATTTTTCCCTTAGACACAGCCTACACTATATATTGTGATCAACCACTTTAGCCTACATCAAATAACTATTAATAGAAAAATAAATCACTGTGCTCTTAAAATTTATCTGACTGATAGTAAAATAATCGAAAGTAACATTCTTGTAAAAGATAACATGTAACATTTTTTCAGATGACTTTTAGCGTAAATATTTCATGTTTTGGTTTAGCCATAATCTCAAGTTTTAAACCACCGTGTTATTCACTGCAAAACAAAATAGCCACCGTGTAAAGGTATAGGCCTACATGTCTAAATATCTAACATGCAGGCCTAGACGTGTTAAGCATGTATTGCGTTTATCAATTTGTGTCATAATTTATTATTATTTTTATCAGGCTGTATAATGTAAATATAATTTACGGTAAATTGCTTTGAGTAAGCTTAGACTACAAATCCAAACGGTACAAGAGTAGGCCAACAAAGTGTAAAAAATGTAAAGTGGTTTGTTTGTAATAATGTTCTCCTCTACAGAGCCTGTGCCGGTAAGGCAGCCCCCACACCGGAACCACGTTCACAAACAGTCAGAAAAAACCACTCGTGTACGGACAGTGCTGAACGAGAAACAGCTCCACACTCTCCGAACCTGCTACAATGCAAACCCTCGACCGGACGCTTTAATGAAAGAACAGTTGGTGGAGATGACCGGATTGAGCCCACGGGTAATACGAGTGTGGTTCCAAAACAAACGTTGTAAAGACAAGAAGAGGGCCAATCTCATGAAGCAACTTCAACAGCAGCATCACAGTGATAAAACAGTAAGTAGGCTACAAGTTATTCTTGTTCTCCCACCTAACACCGAAAATCAGGCTTTTCTGTTACCAAATGTTCTCGTAACATAAAAACGCACCTTGTGCTTTAGGGTTCGTTTTTGAAATCCATACGAAACATATAGAAAACCATAACAAAATTGAAGTGGCCTAGTGTTAAAAAATAAAATCACACCTCATATAATGATAAAGAAATGTAAGCTGTGTGTGTGTGTGTGAGAGAGAGAGAGAGAGAGAGAGAGAGAGAGAGAGAGAGAGAGAGATAGAGAGAGAGAGAGCCTGCACACGAAAGAGACAGACAGAATATGTCCAAGATTTAGCCAAAGTGTGAGATGTTTCTCCGACATTCTCTTGATTGCATGTTGAGTGCGTAACGTGAAACTCATTTCAGAGTATATCATCACCATGACATATTTTGCTCGATCTCAGGCTTTCTTGCAAATTGATCTTATGCACTTGTTCCTCCAGAATCTGCAGGGCCTAACAGGTACGCCTCTGGTAGCTGGCAGTCCGATCAGACATGACAACACTGTCCAAGGGAATCCAGTCGAAGTACAAACGTATCAGCCACCGTGGAAAGCCTTAAGTGAATTTGCCTTACAAAGTGACCTGGATCAGCCTGCTTTCCAACAACTGGTAAGGGACATACCGGAATGTTATGATTTCACTCCCACATTTTACAGGCCTGTAACCCACATCCATAACAACAGTTACAAAGACACCGTAAATATAACTTTACAAATCTTGATATTACGCATGAATTTCAGTAATGACAAACTATGAGGATGGGAAAGTTTTCTGCTTGTAGTCACAGCCCTGTTTGTAAATCTAAGCATGTTTTAACTCTTAATTTAGATGTTCTAGTTTAATCGAACATCCTACCACATTATGTTAGGAAATATGGAAATCGAAATATGTGGCTATGTGGAAAGCCAGAAACAGTTCTTTCTTAGCCTACTTCATCCGTAAATTGGTGAGCATCGCCAGGATGAAAATGTGGAGATTGTTAGGGATTCTGTGTTAATTCCTCACCTCTCTCTCATATAGGTGTCATTTTCAGAGTCAGGTTCCCTGGGCAATTCGTCAGGCAGCGATGTGACTTCACTGTCGTCGCAGTTACCGGACACTCCGAACAGCATGGTCCCGAGTCCAGTAGAGACGTGAGATCGGGCCCTCACCAGTGGCTTCCGTCCCAGCATGCTCCCGCGCGTCCTGCATGAGAACAGATGACCTCACAACCTCGAAAAAGAAAAAGGATTAATTAAAATGACACCTACACGATGGATCTTAATGTGAAGATACACTTTGCCAAAACTAGGAGAGACTTGCCCGGACGAATTCTAGTTTCCTTACCTCTGGCATCACATCTGATAAAATTTCTATGGATCCATCAAAACCAGAAGATACCCCGAGGAATACAAACAAACGATTTTGATTTGGGTTATGAACCAGACTCCTCTTCTTTTAGTCTGTTTTAACAGTATTCATTAATGGCCATTGTATAGATTTATCAACACGCGAATGATTTTCCTAGTTCTTTGAGGCAGCAGAGACACATATTTGTCCATTGCGCATGATCTCCGCAGATGGTGTAAAACTGACTCTTGTAAAATATTTTATCTTATCGGATGGAAGACTGATTGTTTGAACTTCTCAAGAAAAAAAGTAAGTTATTGTTATTTATTGTCGGGACGTCCGTCCATATCAGAATTAAGAATTGAACTTAATAAACTATGTTAAGTGCTGTTTATGTCTGAAGAACTCTACATGACAAAAATATGGACATCTATATCCAGAAGATATGTTACTCATTTATATGGACAACCTCTGTTTACATCCTCATTACTTTACCGAGAGACAAAAAGACTGTTAATTAACTCCCATATTTCCGTAAACAACATGCCAAAGACCTGGCAAATAGAAGGAGTGGTGAAATAGAATTAAATACTAGTGAATGAGTTATCAGTGTCCATGCTTTGCTTAAGACTGACTTCACAAACAAACAAGGCGCTTTAAAGTGATTTCCCAGGGACATCGATATTCTGTCTTTATAATGGTCTTACCTGCAAAGTGGGTTAGACTCGGTGATTAGCCTATTTCTTTAATTGCTGCTTATGGAAATCATAGAACTGCAGCGATGGGAGATCTGAGTAGGTTAGGTTATTGTATGACATTTCACAATTTCGTAATATTTTCGCTTTATGGTAGCAATTCTAAATCTATGCCCTTATCTGAAGGAAAGGACCTGAAATGTATGTTACAAAATGTCCTATCATTTATCATTTGTCTAGCCTGGTACAGAAATGTCAAGGTTTAATAATAACCAAGGTTTAAATAACCAAGTGTATTTAGTCATCTCTTTTACTAACTCGGATTATTAGACAGAGAGGAAGAGGAGAGGTCCCCTGATAACACAACTCTCGGGCAAATTTACATCTATCCAACAATTTTGTTTTTTACTGGGGATGCATCATGATTTTTAATTTATGAAAACTGTAAAGGAAATTGGACTATTTATTTTATAGTGACTTAAACGTCCATCACCGACCATTTCCATCACATAGAGCAGATATTGACCGGCCCATTGTGCCTATCCTACGAACCTGTTGTGATCAATTCCTTTTTGCTTGTAAAGGCATAAGTCTAGACAGAGGACAAGGATCGGCGGCCTCTTATCTGCGCCTGGCATCACCTGCAAATGATACATTGAATGGAGCCACAACAAACCCGCCTCTCTTTTGCTGGAGACTTCGCTAAAGGGGACTCCCTCTCAGCCGGCGCAGTCTTGCGTGTCTTTGGTTTATTTTCATTCCGATCACAGCCCGGCGCTTAGAATAGCCTCTGGACATGGGGAGCTTAGGTCAAGCAGCGTCTTGACATATCAGACCTCTCCAATTTGTTCAGCAGTAGGCTACAACCTTTCTGATAGGACAGGATGGGCATGAATGACCAAACTATGCTGATCCAGATTCCATGGAGAAAATCGTTCCCAAACCAGACACCAGGGACACAAGTAGGGGTGTGTCAGCCTATTCATTTAGTTCAACATACCTCTTCTGAAATTAACGTGATGGTTAAAAAATACTTCATTAGGTTCAATACAGTAAATAATCAACCACTGCAACGCCTGCGGAATAATCCGTTTAAAATCTGTTTTACATTGAGAAGCAAATTGTGAAAAATCACCTCAACTCACAGTAGGCCTAACAGATGTTGATTGGCGACTAATTGAGTTATGTCGGGAATGTGGCCGGAAACAAGTTAGATAATTTAAGATAGCAATACGATAAGATAGGCCTACAATGTCGTTGAATGAAAATCTACACACTTATTAATGGCTAGATATTAATTTAAATGTTTCTGACTATATGTTAAATGGATGAGTGGACTAAGATGATTGATAATTAACTGTATCCAGAAGTAAGATGCAAGGTAGGAAAAAACTGCATCGCCTAAATTTCTTAATAAAAATGGGAATGACTGTCATGAATGCAGCTAGAACAACAACGAAAAGTTCACTGATAATACTGTTAATAAGATACTCTGACACTGACAACATAATAAAAAAAACGTATTAAACGTCATGGACACACTCATTTTTGAAACACGATTTTTGAGTTTGTGTCAGATTTGCGCGCAAAAGGCGCACGATGGCTTTGATTTGGTGCCTTACTCAAGAAAATCGGGATTATAGATTATAGACTAAAGTAACATAGTTCCAGGTCTGGTGACGTGAGTATTAAATGAAAGTTTCAATTCGCTCAACAGATGTAAATTGTTGCTTGCTTACACTTTATTAGTAGCCTAATGTGATAGCTCATTTGATGGGGAAAAAGCAGATCACTGAAAGACCTGATTCGTAATCTATGCAATTAGCCCATGACTTTCCCCAAATCATTTGAATGGATGTAAGTCTACTGATCCATCCGTTTGAACGTCATAACGAAGAGCATTTCAGCTTGTTTTAAATAATAAAAAAAATGTAATTCCCTGTAAACCAAAAATATCTTAGAATTATACGTGTGGATAAACGAAGTTCTCGTTCATATTCATGTGGACGTGCAGCCTATCATAAATAGCAACGCGTCAGATGACCTGGTGCACAGTAGGCTAAACACAGTAAAGTGTTGGCCTGTAGGAGTAAACACAATTCTACAATTCATGTTTATTTGATAACCTATAGCTTAGGTCTACTGCGTCTTCAGGAAAACGTAAATAATCAACAGCTTATTACCATTAACACGTAGGCTATAAATTAATTAGGGAACGAAAAAAGAAAATAAAAGGAAGACAAAATGGAATTTGTGGAAAGACCAGGAATGTTAATATCAGTATAGCCTACTTTATATCAATATAGACTAAACTATACAAAACTGTTTGTGTTTGTTTTTAAATCATTTTTGCAGAATACTTGAAATGCCAGTGTAACCTAAAGACTCAGATGTTTCTATCTCCATCATTTAGCCAAAGTAAAGCAAACAGGGCTGATCCCCCCATTTATTCCCGAAGATTCTGCCCAAGGGGCCAAATGAAAATAGATGTTGTAATTCTCTGTGGAGAGGCACTTCATAATTTCTCTAGAACAATAACAAATAGATGGGATTTGGAGGGAACCTATTTCCTGCGCTAACGTCACCAGTTTCTGTCACTGCACATAAGGATGAGCCATAGGCCTATGCGAGATGCTACTCGCCTTCACTCTAAGCATTGTGAATAAAATGTCACAGACTTATTCAAAATGATCAGCCTTAAAGTAGCTGGACTGGGTGGGTGAGCTGATTTTGGTAACTGGTAACACCACTGTCGGGCAAGAAAGGTGAAGAGGAGTCTGCCGCGCCAGAAAGAAAATAATTGAGCAGTCCATTCAAAGCAGGTCTGAAATGCCGACAGTTCACCGTTTATGTTTTCACAAAACAGAGCATGATATTGTAATTGTATAAGGCAATTGTAATACACCGCTGGGAGGTCTGCGCAAAACAGTGACAGGATCGAGGCTGGTCAGAATTGCCCACCTTTTTTCGACAGTCTGAAGTTTCTGAGGAGTGGTTGCAGCTTCTGTAACGTTATTAAAATAGGGTGCACATAATCCTGATGGGCAGAAAATACCTAAACTCGTCTGCCAGCAAGCATCCCAGATGGAGCGTGATAGCGAACGCCAGGAAGGTGTCCCACCTCGACCGGCTCCAGCTTTTGCTGACCGGCTGGTAAGAACGCAGCAACTCACAGGCTGGGGTGCGAGCGAGTTCGTCAGGTGAGTGCGGAGAGAGGATCAGTGTGCTAGTCTCGCTCTGACCTCGGGCCTCAACAGAACTGCTACATTCTTTCCAAGGCCAGCCGCGTTTTCACTCTTGCCCACTCTGCACATTTTCTCAACTAAAAATTCTAAACTGCTCACAACCTCAAAGATGGAGCCAATGAATGGAAATTATAATACATAGGCTATAGGAATTATATCTGTATATACACACACACCTAATTTAAATCGAGCAGCTTCAGCCAAGACAAAAAAGGATAGTTTTACACACACACACACACACACACACGGAAAGTAAATGTTTTTGTAATAACTCTGCAGAAGTTTAAAAGTTTGAAAGAACTTCAGGGAAAATACTTCTTAACTGATCATACTGTAATGAGATCTAATTGGAGTTAAAACACAGATGAAGTCCATTTGTTATTGTGAATTCAAAATGGTCAGCACAGGCCTGGAGTGGAAATAAATTTTCTGGATTTACCACGTGCTTGTTTATATCAAACCTTCCAATGTTTTTTTTTAACTCAATGTTCAATGCACAACAACAGCTGTCTGGATAGCACATCTTATCGTTTAGTTCTACAGCTAGACTAAAAGAAAGACAAAACCATTTTTGGTGAGGAAAACAATTTAATTCACCATAATAAATAAATTATAGAACGTGACGGATACGTAAATAATTCAATAAATTATACTTTCTTTTAGTGCTCTGAAATACAGGGACAAAGAAAAGGGACCAGAAAAGTGGTCCATACAGTACACAAGAGCAGAGATAAACTGCATTGACTACATTCTGTAGACAAGGCTTACAGGTATGAGAAACAATGATATCAAAAACAAAACATTACAACATATATTAATTTAAAGGACAAATTGAAAAGCAATTAAGGGTTCATTTTCATTACCTAAACATCACATCAAATAAATGTATCAAAAAGAGGAGAAAACGGATTAAGCAAAACTATTACACCTTCAACTGCTGCCAATTGTTTGATCTTCTGTGCTACATTCTCCTGTGCGTTCTCCTGTGACCTGTGGCAGAATGTGTCTGTGGTCTGGCCAAGCGGACTGTGAAGACGTTCGGAGAGAGAGAGAGAGAGAGAGAGAGAGAGAGAGAGAGAGAGAGAGAGAGAGAGAGAGAGAGAGAGAGAGAGAGAGAGAGAGAGAGTGGACTGAGAGGTGTGACCAAAGGCCAGCTCTTGGTATTATTACCATGCTAGTATTTACCACGCTGGAGCTTGTGTGTAATAGTGAGCAAAATACTATTGGTGCAACTGCACCTAACTGCATGTATGTGTGTGAGTGAGTGAGTGTGTGTATGCATGTGTGTGTGTGTGTGTGTATGTGTGAATGTGTGTGTGAGAAAGAGAAAGAGAGTGTATGTATGCTAAAGTGAATCAGTCCTCCTGTTTCTTCAGGAAAAACTGTAGAGCAGAGTCCCACAGGTCTCGAGGGAAACGGTTGGAGAGCTCACAATAATCCAGTGGTGAAGAGGAGGATTTCTCTGGATGGAGTGAAACAGAGAGAGAGAGGGAGGAAGAGTGTGTAAAATGGGATGTGAGAGAAGAGAGGGAGGAAAGGGGAGGAGAGACAGAAAAATAAAAAAGGATATTAATTTAACTTTAAAGGAAGGGGCCATTGGATTTGTGACCATGAGACTGCACTGAATATTTTTAAGTCAAGAATAAAACATCTGAAAATAAAATATAATCGCGTGAAGGACGTGAAAACTACTTGATGAATTTCTGTCTTTTTCCTTCTGACCATGTTGGCCTATACAGGAGACTCTGAATCTGCTGTGTAAATGAGGATGGATGCACACTGCTAGGGTAAAATAGGTAGGGAAGGAGATTAATTTTTCTGTTCACCTTGTTGTAATGTCCTGTTGTCAGTGCTGTTTTCAGCAGCAGCACAGTCCTGTTGGGAGAAAAGAGAAATCGGAATAAGAAATCAGAAATTCCACCGCTCTGGTTATTCAGCTCCGCGTCTCTTCTGTAAGAAAAACAATCCAGACAGATAACACAACACACATTTTTTACATTTACAAGGATGGTAAATAAAATGCATTCATATGTGTGTGTGTGTGTATGGACTGTTTGTGTATATATATTTTCCTGTTTTTTGTTTTTTTAGGACTATGAAGGCTATCAAGACTTATTAATGGCCTCTTCGGGAAACATGCAACTTAAATAGGGTACATTGAAGACATTTGTGGTGTTTGATAAATAGAAGAGTAAGAGAGAATCTGGGTGGCTCTGAGGACATTTTGAGAACACAAAGACACGTTCAGAAACTTTACCAGCCGTGTTGCTGTCGACCATAAAGAGCCTCTGAGGTAAATTTAACCTACTTAACTACGCACACCTAAACACACCTGCTTAAGCCAATTTCTTAATTATGGATTTCTGCTCTCTGCCTGTCGTCAAAGACGAGTTTGCCTAAACACAGAAAACACCTCCAAAGCGCCGTCGCCATGTTACCTAACAGGTGATGTGTTTTGAAATATTCAAGAGTAGTAGTGTTTCATTCTATAGTGGACGGGTGGGACAGCGCGTGCTACTATCCACGATAGGTGTCGGGATGACTACATGCATCATTCAGGAGTTTATCCGAAAGATCAAAACATTCCCTCGCTTCCCCCCTCTCCCTCCCTCTCTGTCGCTGAGGTTATCTCCTTACGTTTAGACAAAAAAGGCAGAAAAAGAGAGGTGATGTTAATAAATATGGCTGGCGGCTGCTTTTGTTCTCCGCTGGTGGAGCGTTTGGACAAATGGCGGCAGGGGGCAGGACACCATACGTCTTCGCATTGTTTGAAGGGAGCGACAATCGCCTGTCCCTCCGCGCGTAAGGGCTAATCTCTAAATAAATACGGCAGGTAGCGGGGAGGCCCGAGCGTCGCGCCGAGCCCCTGACAGGGTGAAGATGAAGGAGGACAAGTGTTTACGGGGAGAGCCCAGCAGTGGCAGGTAAATCCACTCGCATCCCCACAGGAAGCCATCTATCTTGGGGGCGAAGGCGGGGGGAGGAGCGGGAGATGAGTTTGGCCATTACAAAAAAAAAAAAAGGGATAGAAAGCGGAAAGACAAAGAAGTAAAGTGACGGAGAGATTGAGGAAAAAAAGACGGACAGAAAGAGAAGAGATGGAAAAGTGAGAAAAAGTGAAAGAAAGAAGCAAGAGACCAAAAGTGAGCGGGAACAAGAAAAAGAGGGTGACATAAACTACTGTGGCACAGGTGTGCAGACCTGAGATGTGGCCAAAGACTCTCTGCTGTGTGTGTGTGTGTGTGTGTGTGTGTGTGTGTGTGTGTGTGTGTGTGTGTGTGTGTGTGTATGTATACTCTGTGTGCTATTGTCTGTGTATAATAGAAATATTATGGTGCTTTTTGTGGGTGCGCATAGAGAGGCATATGAATTAAAATTTTGTGGGAAATAAAAAAAAGCTTGTAATGCTAGAAAAAAAACTTTAGGTATATATTTAACCAATTCTGAACCCCAAGTAAATGAATCAATAATACACCTCTCTTTCCTCATATACTGTATATATATATATGAGAGGGAGAGAGACAGAGAGAACTATATATACACACATATACACAGACACCACTGTACAGCGCAGAGCATTCCACAGAGGTCCAGTGGACTGTGCTGTACTGCTATGACATCCTGTTTGTGTGTGTAGCGTTCTCTAGCCCAAGGGCAGATAAACTGTAAAGCATGGCTGAAAGCGGGTACAGTGTAAATCTATGGCCGTCATGTCTGCTATGCTTGGGTCGCGGCTATTTATATTCTCCACATCTACACACATTTCTTGTACATGGCCTGTGACAGATTTATAGCTTGCCTAAAAGGTCTACTTCTGTTAAATGAGTGTGTGTGGCCTTAGGTGTGTGAAGGTAGGTAGCAGCACCAAGCTCATGCCTGACTATGCAATGATCTGGTTTCTCCTGGTTTCTGCAGATGCAGATAAATGTGTGTACTGTGTATGGGTGTGTGTATGTGTTTGTCTATGTGTTTATACACATCTCACCTGAATAACGGTAACAAGCAGCGCACACATCGACCGCTGCTTTAGTGGCTTCACCTACACTTTCCCAGACTGTACATAAAAACATTTCTATTGTTCCTGTGAGCGTATGTGTGTGTGTGTGTGTGTGTGTGTGTGTGTGTGTGTGTGTGTGTGTGTGTGTCCTCAACTGTGGGAAGGTTCGAAGCAGCACACAATTTGTTGTCACAGCAGGCACAGATGGATGTTAGTACTGATCCATTGTGAGTGTGTGTATTTGTTATTGTGTGTGTCTTACCTGTACAAAGGTGGCGAGCAGCACGCAGCTCATCTCCTGCTGCAGGATGACCTTGTTCTGCTGGTTGTTGTAGCAGGCGCAGATGAGTGAGGGGAAGAGCACTTTGATGAGGCGCGGGTGGCTGAAGTACTGGAACGGCAGCTGACACAGTTTCTGCAAGACGCTGGGCTGCCTTCCAGACTGCACCATAACCTGGAGAGGAGGGAGTGAACACACACACACACACACACACACACTCTCAGTCAGTCAGCCACTGCAGGGCCACACTGTGGCCTGTCGTAAATCTGAACCCCAGCCCTCCCCCCTTGTGCCCCTCCCATGCATAAATCTGCCACTAAAACAACACACAAACAGCCATTAAGAGGAGAAATAGAGGGCACAGCCTCCCACCACACAATTACGCACCATAAAAACACAAGAGAGGATGTGTCGTACGGGTCCCCCCCCCCCCCCCCTTAACCGCACACTCTTTCTGGGCTCGGTTTTTGTGTGCTACAGGTATGGAGCATGTGAGTCATAGGATGGCAGATTCCTGTGAAGACGCAGAGTGTTTGCTGATCGGGGTCGATTGCGGTCAAATGTGAGTGACAGGACATCAGATGGTTGTGAAGCGAGATGTGTTGACTCGGATGCTGGCTCCACCAGATGAAGGCGTTGTCTATTATTGTGACACTGAAATATTCAACTCAGGTTTTGCTGTTGCACTATGTCCTCTCAAGTGTGTGTGTGTGTGTGTGTGTGTGTATGTGTATGTGTGTGTGTGTGTGTGTGTGTGTGTGTGTGTGTGTGTGTGTGTGTGTGTGTGTGTGTGTGTGTGTGTGTGTGCCTGTGCGTGTGAGGTTGGGTTTAAGAGGGTCAGGCTTAGTGCAGAGGGCTAGAGCAGGACAGTTGGGGTACGTGTGTGTGAGAGTGTGTGTGTGTGTGTCTATGTGTGTGTGGGGGGTGGTGGTATAAGGGTGGGAGGTCGTTTGGATGGGAGCACCAGAAGGCCTCTGCCACTTTAAGAAATGAAGCAATACTGTTAATGGAGTTCTCACCAGGGCCCATACCACACACGGCCCGTCAATCACACCATCACATCCGGCCCACCAATATTAAAGCCAAATCACTCCCAGGCCACTCTGATTAAACAGGGCATGGCCGCACTGGGCGGGGGGTCCACAGGCTGTCTGGGGGCCGGGGGAAGCATGGCATTAGCACTTGGGACTTCTCCCTGGAGCCTAGGAAAGTGTGGTGTGGTGTGTGTGTGAGAATGGGAGGTTGTTTCGGTAAATCGTGGGTTTCCAAAAAAAAAAAAAACCCCACAGCTTTACAGGTACCCCTGACCTATCACACACACACACACACACACACACACACACACACACACCAAAATGCAAGCCAGAGGGGTGGGGTGAAGCACCCAGATCACGGTGACATAAATTACCCAAAAGGGGTTTAACAAGACTTAGCAAAACCAGAGAGACACCCTTTAACAATACTCTTTCCCAAAGCCCTCTGCCTTTAATGATGCACTTTAGGGGGGGTGGTGGGACGGGTTTAGGGGGCGCGATAAACAAACCGATAACTCACTTCTTTTATCATTTCAAGGTGAGCGCCTTCAGAGACAGGTTCTACAGCAGCGTTCAAAGGCCTGATGCCGCAATGACGTCGGTCCACGTTAGCGGCCATTTCAAAGACGCCTCGGCCCCGCTGCTCGACCGGGGCCACCGAGGAGCCGTTCAAAGGGCAGCTCCAAAAAAGCTAAAGAGCAGCTGACTGCCAAGGCAGAGTTGGAGCAGAGAGAAAAAAAGAATGAAATAAAAAAGCTGGATCTGTGTGTTTTTTTCCCCCCCTTTCCTTTCTCTTAAGAGGCAAGCCAAACATTGCTACCCAAAAGGCTTTGCAACGCGGCACGATTAATGAGTGTCCTCATGCAGAGGATATGGATTTAAAAGAGAAAGAAAGGAAAAAAACAAAGTCACGGTTTCAGAGGAAGAAAGAGAGAGAGAGAGAGAGAGAGAGAGAGAGAGAGAGAGAGAGAGAGAGAGAGAAAGAGGAGGTAAATACCGACAGAAAGACTGTAAAAGATCTGGTTGTTTTTTGAGATGGAGCTGGGCAGTGTCAGCTTGGAGGGGGAAGACACAGCAGGATTTGGGAGCTCAGCTGACAAAATCTCACCGAGTGCGGACCTAATCTCCACAACCCTCCCGCACAGCAAGGCAAGGAGGCAGCAGAGCGAGGAGTGAGGGAGATCCACAGAGCCATACGGATGATAATGGCCTTCAGCACAACACGTTTATCTCCCACACCACACCAGAGCACGGGGCTAAACAGCTTCTGATTAGCTCAAAAAGTCTTCAGTCCTTCAAAAAGCAATATACCGTCCATATGTATTCACAAAAATGTGTACATGCTTTTGGTAAACGTGTGGGTGTGTCTGTCTGAGTGTGTGTGTGTGTGTGTGTGTGTGTGCATGTAAGTCTGTGTGTGTGCATGTGTGTGTAGGTGTGGACGGGTCCTGCCTTTCCGCAGACACTCTGCCCACAAATCACCAAGGCCATCTCATAATCCTCCACCGTGCAACGTTCCATCTTCAAGACGCCCAAACAAATTGTCCACCCTCAAGTGTCCGCTGCAAGCAGACATAAAACAAGGCGCTCTGGCACGGGCATGCTGGGGGCGTGGGGGGTGGGGAGGGAGAGACCAGAGGTTACATCAAAACCAAAGTCTCTGGCCTGAAGACTGTCCAGACCTCGGCTCGGACTAAGAGTAATGACCCCTGCGGCCCAGCACCCATGCCAGACTGGGATTAGGCCGCAGCCAAGTCTCTCACCATCCGCAGGACTATCTATTCAGCCCTTGACATCATAAAAGCAACGGCATGGCGTTTGAACTTGTGAGAGAGCCTCCGCTCCTACAGACGTGCCCGTAAAATAGAGAGGAGGGGAGGAGAAGGGGGGGAAAAAGAGGTCTAGAGACGGAGACTGGCTGCCCTTGTGTTTCCTTTAAGTACAGAGAGCCGGAGAGCTCAAAACGAGCGGACCGCTTTTATGGCGCTCTTATTACATAACCTTAGCAAAGACAAAGGGTGTGTAAAGTTAACGCTCCGAAACACAAACACTGACTAAGAGTAATGATGGAAGAAGAGCAAAGGACCCCAAAGTCTGACCCTTGGTTAGAGTTGGAATTTCATTAAGCGATCCAGCGGTATTAAGACGGTGGGATTCTTGAGTGTCAGAATGACATAAGGCTAAAGGAACGGGTCCAGGCGTCTAAATGACCAAGGCGGTATGAGGATTCTCAGGATTCTCCCTTTGCAGGCAGAAAGCCCGTGTGAGCGAGACGTCTTCTGTAATATATCTGCTGGAGCGGCTGGTGACCCAGGTGTAAGTGGTGTCTAGACACCCCTCCACCGCGGTCAACTCGGCTACGGATACGTCAGCCATCGACCAGAGCCACAAATCTGTGGCTCCAAACCTGCCACACCATCCCCGACAAGATCTCCTTCACCAAAAAAAAAAAAAAAAAAAAAAGAAAAAAAACACAAACCAGATCCTCTGGCAGGCGACTCCAAACAGCAGAGTTACCGTAAAGCAGAAGGGAACTGCTGGCCTGCTGATAAGAGTGAAGGGCCAAACCACATCAGAGGACGTTGAAAGAGCACTCGGGAGAGGAAGTTACTGCTGAAAGGACTTATCTTAACAACCTCTGCCACCCACAAACAGGTTCTGGAGATGTGCAAGGGGGCCCTGAATGCTCCATAAATCCCCAGAGTTTCAGACAACCTGACGACAATCCAAGACAGAGGAGTAAACATCTGTGGGAAGAGAGCGGGAAATTTCGGCATCGTACTATTTTCCCCCTATTTTTTGCCCTTCTGTGAGTGTGTGTGTGTGTGTTTTCCTCTGTGTAAAAGAGCATAGAGCTCATTGGAGTGCCATAAACCACTCGAAATGTATGAGCAATGCCACAGGCATCGAGAGATTTATCACTGCCTGCCTAACGTCATCGCTGATGCGACTGGGAGATAATCTTGAAGCAATCCTCCTCGGAGAGTCGAGACGACCTGCACCATGCTCAAGCCCAAAGGATGACGCTCCATAAAGAGACAAGAATATATAAATATAAATAAACAACAAACAAAGCCATTCAAACCAAACCAAAATACCTCTTTTTTATCTACTTTTTAGCCTCAACAAAGCTGAACTAATCCCCTTGGGCACGTTTGTAAATCATCAACCTTCACTGTCCCCAAACACACCCACCCCATCCCACACACCCTGTTTACTATAGGATACACATTCCCCTGTGCTGGCTCCCAATGGTCTGCCCTGGCAGTCTTATGCCTTCCAAGTGCACAAGGAGGGAGGGAGAGAGAGAGAGAGAGAGAGAGAGAGAAAGAGAGAAAGAAAGAGAGAGAGAGAGAGAGAGAGAGAGAGCGAGAGAGAAAGAGAGAGAGAGAGAGAGAGAGAGAGAGAGAGAGAGAGAGAGAGAGAGAGAGAGAGAGAGAGAGAGAGAGAGAGCTTGGTTATCTGGCCCAGAAATGAACTGTTGAAGGGATCGTTTCAACATCAGTTTAACAGGGATTACAAGAGAGGCTGTGGGCTCGGGCTTACAGTCCAGGGGAGACGCCCTGATGGTGCGCGTGGGAGAGTGAGGGGAGAGGGGGAGAGGGAAAGAGAGAAAGAGAGAGAAAGAAAGAGAGAAGGGCTATATGAGATAAGACTGATGAGTGTGAAGGATTGGTTCCGTCTGGGCTTTCGCAGGTCTGCTCAACAACATGTCTTGAAGTCCTCAAAAAAAGTACCATCTATCAACATCAGCAGATATGCAGAGGGTAAACAGAAAATGATATTTTAACGAGAGCCGTGATATCATGTGGATATTGAGTGCATGTGTGGCCCCTTGAGCACGGAGAGGGAAAAAACACTCTTAATGTACCCACAGCACCCTCAGTGCCATGTGCTTTACTGCTTTAGATGGTTATTCTTCTACCAAGTGTGTGAAAGCCACCTCCTGGATTAATATGTCATGCGGACTTCCCCGGAGCTATGTCTGCCTGCCTGGTCTGTGTTTGCCCACAGCAGCTTTGGGACCCACAGCGGCTGGCTGGATGAATCGACATGTGTCACTCGGGAGACAACGCAGACATGTGCTCCAGGCAACAAGGCCCAACACTCGGCTGTTCCAAGTGCATGCCCGCTCAAATCCTGTATATATATATATATATAGCAAATGTGCATGTATGTGTATATAAAAATGTAGCGACAGTTTATCCTGGGGAGAGTGCTGAATGTTGGTCCCCATCCCTGGAGTACAAACACACTTCACAGCCTGCGTGACGGTGCATATGTCATTCTGGCTATGGCCTTCCCCTCCTCTTCTTCCCCGTGTTCCTTTCTTTTCTTTTCTTTTATTCTCTTTTGGCCATAGGAGTGAATTATTTATGCATCCCCAACAGTCAGCCCCCTGGAGGCAGTGGTTACACACCAGGTCAGCTCAGAAGAAACCCCCCTGAGCACACGCACCAGCTCGCCTGATTTCTCACACACCGCACATGTAAACAGAGGGCCGGTGTGTCAAGACTCGAGCTCTGCATCAGCCGACTAGGATGACTGTAGAGATGTGTGTGTGTGTGTGTGTGTGTGTGTGTGTGTGTGTGTGTGTGTGTGTGAGTCGGGAGGGGAGATGAGGGGGGAGGGTCGGCTGCCTTTGTGGGCCCTGTCAGTGCTTACATTAGCCTGAGAAAGGCCAAAGCGGCTCCAAATAATCCCCACTGCTCCGGACTCCAAGCATTCATCCTGCGCAATCCGTGAGTCCCTGACGTGGATGCATTCCAGGACCACCATTCAGAGGAAGTCACTACGCAACACACTGCAGAATTTATTTCCTTTGTTTTTTTCTTTTGGCTTTTATCTTCTGTAGTCGGGAATATTTTTTTTGTCCCTAAATACTGAACCACTTGTCCGTAATTATCATTACAACATATCTAATTATCATTATGGCATACTGAACATTCATTAATTTCTCTGATATTTCAGTGAATAGCAGGACAAATGAAATCTTACAAGTCTGTACAAAGTAGAAC
>NC_055967.1:7123954-7159445 GCF_018492685.1 Alosa sapidissima | reverse complement strand
ACTGGAGAGGAATGGCACAATCCAAGACAAACTTAATTCAGTTTTAAAAGTTTAGAGCAACAGCACATAGCATGCAGTGACACAGTAGCCCGTCCCAACACACGAAGCCACAGCACCACGCTAAGCCCTCACATCTGACTCCAAGTAAGCCTTTGGTCGCTACGCTGTGTAATGACGTGAAATACTCCGTCCGGATTAAGATATGAGAGAATATCATGCTGCACATCATAAACACAAGCAGGCCTGACTGAGGGGGAAAGATATGACTAATCCTTGGGCTCAGCAGGGAGGAGAAATGCCTACTCTGCCCCCATGCTTGCCAAACACGCGAGTGACAGACTAACAGGATGAGAGGAAGAGGCGTCCTTTTATTTAAGAAGAAAGAGAGAGAAAGAGAGTAGGTGTGTGTGATGTCCAGACACAAAGGCAGAGGACAGACAAGAGGTCAGCGTTGCTGGAAGAGAACGAGGGGATGACAGACAAAGCGTGAATTATAAAGCACAAGCGCCGTTATCCATTATTATGTCTCTCTCAGCAGCCATAATTAGCATTGCAGCTAATCAGAAGGTCAGACAGCTTCAGTTAGCGATGGACAGGACAGAGGCACGGGGCCAGAGTGATTGGAAGGGTGAGCCCGACTTGACTTCTACACTCGCCTCCTGTGAAGCACTCTAATTAACCAACATGAAAGCAGAGCAGGGGGAGGGGAAGCGCACGGACAACACCCGAACGCTTAGGTCTTCTAAAACAGATGGGGAGCAACTGGTCTATGGGGGGTGGGGTGACCGAGAGATGTCCTGTGGGCAGTGTCGGTTACATATTCTCCTGCAATCAGCCTGAGATGGACAGACATCTTTCCCTTTCCACGAATAAAAGCAGGACTGCACGACACAAAAGACCCAATAATGCAAATGATTTAGAAAGGAGCTCAAGCACGTCAGGGACACACTCCGCAAGCATTAAATCTTGGAGTGGAGCTACTCTTTGCGGAAAACCCCAAAAAACAGTGGAGTAAAACATAGTCCTCACTTAGCGGAGTGGTCTGAAAGAGCATCACAGGGCCCTGAGAGCTGGTTTTTCTGGCCCACAAAGAGAACACTCGGGGGGAAAGCGAGTCAACCGCCGAGTGTGTTTACTGGACATCAATGCTGCCCGTGCGGAGAGTGCAGCTCTGAAGATGATTTGTGAGGGTTTATTTAGGTGGGCGGTACAATTAGAGGTTCAAGTTTACTCAGTGAAATGTGCGTGCATCCATTTTGCCAGACAATCAAAGGGACCGCGTCCACAGCCAGAGGCTTGCTTATGTGTATGGGATCAGAGTAGCATTGAGGCACATAAAAAAAGCCGTTCTGATGATGCTAAATACGACTCTCATCACCATGACAGTGACAAAATGAAGAGATAGCATTGGCTCCCAATAAAACACAGACACCATGATTCCCTGCCTTACCTCCCCCCCCCCCCGCCCCCCATGACTGCCACAACCCACTGAACACTGCCTGCATGTCTTCCCTGACCGCCACTGCCATGCGTACGCGATTTTTAATTGCAACCTTTCAATGACTGTAGCCAATGATTAAGACTCGAACAAGAGGGCGATAAGAGTCTTAAGCCAATTAATTACTCTGAAGCAGTCGTTTAGAGTTCTTAGGTGCATGAATATCAACTGTCACTTCCCCCTGCCTTGTCCAGCACCATTCATTGTGGTGCGGTGCAGCCTTACACAAGGCCCAGTGTACGGGTGCATACCTCGCAATTACCGAGGCTGTAACCCAAGCCGTGGCGTAGCCTCAGCTAAAGTTCACAACAATCTATCGCCATGCGAACACAAGACACCAACAATGCCTCGCATGAGGCAAGCGTTCTGTTCATTTCTCATTAAGTAAATTGGGATGTTTTCGAGGAGGATTCAGTTTGGGTGGGAGACGGTTGGGATGGGAGAGGCGGGGGGTGCTTCTAAGACATACCTGTCTGTCAAGCTGGCTCCTTGAAAAGCCGTCTCCCTGCCTGCTCTTTTTAAACAAACAGCTGGGGGAGGACAGAGGGGGGACGGCACACCTCACACACTGACAATGGCAGCCGGGAGAGGGGACAAAGGGAATTACCTGGAGATTTAGCGCCAAGAATTACCTTAGTGACAGCACACTATGAAGGAATGCCAAAACAATGTCCAGACAGCCTTTTCTCTCATCTCAAACCCTCAAGAGTGCCTCGCCAGTCAGCCAACTGCACTGAGGGTATTCACACAAGAACAGCGGTCTATGACTATTATATTACCCAGACCACTTTTAAAGTTTTAAGATTCTGTAAGAACTTGCAAAAAATATCATCTAAATCTACAAGATGCATATGGACTTGGTCTTCAGGGCTTGTGGTTAAAATGAAAAATTTTCTTTAATAATTAAATAAACCTATTTTTATATTAAGCATAATTTATATACATATAACATCATAGTACTATAAAAATTACTTCTGTATTAATCCTTTGTAGTAGTTATATAGTAGCAATTGGAAATAAATAATTGATGAAATTAAGTGGGACATGGAATGATATGTAGTGGGAACAGCCATGGTTGTTCGGTCTTCCAGTACTAATTATGTGGTTTGTGGTCCACATGTTCACCCAAATAACAACTCTGTCAGATTTAACCTCATATCTCTCTATTTCTCCCAGAAAACCAAACGAGGATATCTGCCACCTGGTGGAGACACAAGGATAATTCTTCTTATTCAAACTTCAATTGATCTGACATTTTTCTCTTTCAACTGCTGTCATTTAGATGCATTTTCCAGGCCCTATTTTTACCCCATAGACAGCTCTTGTTATGGTCAAATCTACAGTTAAATGCTGACGAGAACTGATGAGAAATCATTCCTTTGGGTTGAACTCTTGGTGTGCTCTGTTCAAATATGTGCATAACAGCACATTCTAGAATACTGCAACAATTCAGTCAAAGTTGCTTAGAGCTACATTTTTAAATATCAATGCTTAGAAAACATAATAATAATATAATATGATAATACAAATGCATAAAGTTGTCATTGCAAAAAAAACATAGTGATTGAATTGAATATGGGCAGACAGAGTGGCACACAAAAACACAGAACAAGAAAGTGAAAAGTGTGAAACGAGTGGAAGTGAGCGCTTGAGAGCGAGGTGTGTGTGTGTGTGGGGGGTGTACATGTAGACAGAGAGGGCCTGGCTGGTTCCCCTTCGGCTCCTCTGTGAGTGAGCGAGCTCAGGTAGAGGCTGGCCACTGACGGGGCCAGGCACCGAGTGGAGCCAGGTCCCTGACAGCTGGCAAATGAGAATGTAAATACAGAGCAGCAGAGCCGGGCCGGCCGGGTCCACTGAGGCCCGCTGAGGCACCGCGCTGGCCCCCCGACAGTCCCTCAAGCGTCAGGAACGCGTCCTCTCTGTGCCCCCCCACCACCCCCACCAAAAGTCCGCTTAATTTGAAAGCAGTGACAAACACTCTCCATGCAGAATGTAAATATGTGAGGTCATGTGCTAAAGGTAGGAACACTGCGCAAGACCTGTGACTCTCTCTCTCTCTCACACACAGACACACACACACACAGACACACACACTCTTACCTTTCGGAAGGGTTTTTTTTTTTTTAAAAAGTGTTCCTCACTTGCTCTACTCAACCATGTCAAGTCACCTCAATCCCTGGCTAACTCCCCCCACCCCCGGACAGCACTCTCCCCCTCCCTCCCACCTGAAGTGAAATCTGGTTTGACACAAAATAAACCATTATCGGCCACAGAGGGAGCGCCTTGTCGGGGTCGCAGACCGGCAGAGCCAGGGAGCCCAAACGAAGGCGGGTGGAACAGAGAGAGAGGTGTATGTATACGTGTGTGTGTGTGTGTGTGTGTGTGTGAGAGAGTGTGTGCGTTTGTGGGGAATCAAACGGGGGGGGGGTCTGGTGTTGTCCGTGGAATTAAAAAGAGAGAGAGAAAGTGGACACTGAATCAGATATGGGCCTGCATGACAGGGAAAACAAAAAGAAAACAAATCTAGTAGGTGAGTCAACGACACTAGAGATGCTTGTTAGGTCAAATAATCTAAACGGCCCTGACATACAGCGACTCCAGGAGTTGAGGGCTCATGGGGGGTGGGGGGCAGGTACTTGGAGACCTCCCCGCTGACAGAGACGATATTTATTTGACTTTGCCCTGGAATTAGGAGGAGGAAGCCCTGGTCTGACGGGCCAGGGCCAGGCCCCGCCACAAGGCACAACGGACCCAGGGTGCGGTGCTGCTCGGTGGGGGTCCTAGGCCGGCGCTGCTGGAGGTGCAGGGTGCGGACCATTTTGATGGACAGCTTAAATGAAGCCCAGATAGTGTACGGCGGCGGTGACGGCAAATACCCCCCCCCACACACACACACACCCCGCCCCCCCCGCACACACCCCTATTTCCCACCAGATCCCGGCTCAAAGAACAGACGTATCCACAAACACTTAGTTACTCCATAAATGTGGAAAAGCGAGAGCACGAGTGAGAGTGCAAGGGAGAGGGGGGGAAAGAGAGCTCCAGAGCGGTTCACTTTGACACTTTGACAAGACAGTGAGTTTAAGGGGGGGGGGGGGGGGGGGGGGGGGTACGAAACAACAATAAAAAGGAACGTGGAAGAAAAAAAAATAAAGAAAAAAAATTAGCAAACGGAGGAGTGTGGTGTGTACTGGTGAGGGTGAGGGGCAGGAGATGAATGGGGGATGTGCTGGGGTCCTCACTAACCTATGGCCCTCCGAGGACTAATGTTACACAAGAGCAGAGGTGGGGGTGGGGGTGGGGGGGGGGGCTTGGGGATTGGGTCACAGCAGGCTTGAATACACACTGTGGACGGGCTTGTTAGTGTCTGTGTGTTTGGCTAAGTGTTGGTGGAGTGCGCGTGAGTATGTGTGTGTTTGTGTGTGTGTGTGAGAGAGCAAGAGAAGGCAAAAGAGAGAGTGTGTGTGTGTGTCTAGGAGTGAGAGAGGGAAAGACAGAGGGAGAAAGAAAGAAAGAAAGAAAGAAAGAAAGAAAGAAAGAAAGAAAAAGAGGGAGGGAAAGGTTTTGGGATAGGGATGTTTACATGCAATTGATGTTGGTATTATGGATGTGTTTGCTAAAATGGTCTGTGTGTGTGTGTGTGCATCTAAATGTGTGTGTGTTGACGTGTAGGTGTGAGCATCAGCCCAGTTATGCTCCCCTAACAGCTGGCCTCCTCTCCTCCCCCTGGACTCCTCCCTCCCCATTACCCCCTGCTTTAAACGGCTGCTCCTGCCAGGCTGCCCTCTCCCTGGGGATCCCCCTCCCCTCCCCTCTTCCTCCAGACTGGGAGAACACCCACCATCAGCCCTCCATTCTGCCACCTACCCACTGCCGTGCCACGCCTCCCCTCCCCTCCCCTCTACCCGGCCCCTAAAGCGAGGGGGAGGAGCCCGGGCCAGGTCCGGCCCAGATGCGAGCCCCAGCGCCATATTGAGCCTGGCTGCCACGAGGGCGGGCCTGATGGGAGAATTACAGTGTGCCACTCAAAGGGCAGTATATAGCCTCTGTTCATAAAGAAAGGGGTTGACAGAGTGGCAGGTGCCTGGGGACGCCCCATGGTTATCGATCACGCTGTAGTGACCTTGTAAGAGCCAGGCTGAACAAGAGGAGGGAAGGACCCAATCATCAGAAGCTATAGAGTGCCCACGACGCTCATGAAGGAATTTTATGTGGATGAGTCTGTGGCAACAAAGCGGTTTTAAAACAAATAAATAAAAGCCACTTGTCTTTAACGTGACAGCACTCTTGCCTTTTGAAAGGAGCTGAATTGAAAACTGGCCTCGGGTGATTACCTGCGATGATAACTGCTTTTGCAGGCAGGTTTTCCCGATCGTGCTGTTCAACAACCAAAAAGGAAGGGTTCAAAAAGTTTTATTTTTCTTTGCTACATAAACAGTCCCGCCAAGGGAGAGCGACGTGCCACGGCTGGCGCAACTGAAGCATAGCTGGCACTCAAAGCCAAAAATTTGGTTTGAGCGGCTACAGGGGAAAAAAGCTCCCTTGCCTGCGAGCCTCGAAAATCATTTGGTCTACATTTACGCTCGAAAAACCAACATGTTATTGTACGAAAGCCGCAACCTCGCGCGCGCGCGCCGGTAGCCAAGCCGAGCGCAGGCAAACCCTTGGAAACATGCTTGGCCCGTCTAATGACTGGGAGCTCCCGCTATTAATAACATGTGCTCAGCACAAACACGCACCTAATCTGGCCCTCATTACCAAATAACCGAGGGCAAGGAGCCGGGGCCGGGGCCGGGGCCGACAGCGAGGGGAGGGGAGGGGAGGGGAGGGATACGCGATACTCCGCGCTGACTGTGAGACGGGGCGGCCGGCTGCCAAGCAAAGGGCTGAGCGGAGCAGGGAGAGCAGCCAGCAGCATGGGCTTATCAGGTGTACCCACCCCCCCCCCCCCCCGCCCCCCCGCCTTACTCTCTCCTTCCACCCCCCACCGCCTCCCAAAAAAAATCCACGCCCCTCCACCCCCACCACCAGCGTCCTCCTCCACCTCCACCCGGCCTCACCACCACCCAAAGACAATAAACCCTCGTGGCCCTCCAGCAGCAGAGGAGTCCCTCTCCATTCCAGCTACGTCCACCCCCACCCCATCCCCTCCACTCTCCCAGGCCCCCCTCCCACTGCGGGCTAGATGGACGCAGAGATGTCCGGCCCTGCTATCAGCCTCAGTCGGCAGACGCCAGAGAGCCGTCACTGGGATCTGATCTGATTCCAGAGGAGGAAGTGGCAGGAGATGGTGGGCCGAGATAGGAGGCACGGCAGCAACACCTTACTGACATCTTCTTTAAGCCACCACATCAGTGCGGATGAACACACACACACACACACAAAAATGAAAAACTTTTCACTGGTGTTGAGTAAGAGGCGATGCTGTAATAAACATAGCAGGAGGGGAGGTGGTCAGCGGGTCTTTCCTGAATACAGAGGAGATAAGAGGACTGGCAGTCAGCCTGCTGGACAGGACAGGGGATTGGGGGTGGGCTGGGCTGGGCTGGATTGGGGTTAGAGGTCTTGACCTGATCTACCTGTTTCTCCAGAATGCGGGAGATCTCCCCCAGGGTGCGGTCCAGACCGGTCACCCGGTTGTTGGCCCACTGGCCACTCTCCTGGCCCTGGAGCTGCTTCAGCAGGTCTTTCACCAGCCGCTGGAGCCTGGACACACAGGAATGCGCAAACCACAATTAAAACACACACACACACACACACACACACACACACACACACACACACACACACACACACACACACACACTCTTGTTGTATGTGTGTGATACCCTGTGAAGAAACCCTGTGAAGAGTATGGAGGTTAAAGGAAAAGTGTCAGCAAATTTATAGACCTCTGCAGCAGTTATCAGTCTGTGGGCATATTGTGTAAGTGTAGGGGTGTGAAAGCAGAATGCAGAGGAGAAACCTACTTGGCCTTGTATGGAGAGTCTGGGACCTGGGCCTTCGCCTCGATCGTTGTCTCGTACTCCTTCGCCCTGCAGAGGTGGAGGAGAAACAGTCAGTCAGTCAGTCAGTCAGTCAGTCAGTCAGTGTCTGGGTGAGAGGAGTCATCACTGTCAGTAGGGAAGATAAGCGAACAGAACGAACAAAAGCAGAGGTCGCCGAGGTCAAGCCGGGACTGAGCCTGTTTATTTTGGCTGTCAATTGCTCTCTCCCGGAGAGCCACAGAAACAACAATCCGAAATGACAGCATCAAGAAACCAACACCCCAAACCCCTACCCCCTTCAGAACGGTTCCAGCTTCGAGATATTCACGTGCAGGCAAGCAAGAGTTATGGGAACGGATTACAATGTCGAAAAAAAAAAGTGAAAAGTCCAATCGATACATAAATCTCTCGGACGGATCAGCAGTGGAAGGGATCAGACGCCAGACAGTGGATGCCTCCTTAGTTCAGATGCCTTGCTTGCTTGTGAACGAGTGAGTGCTCTTGCAAGTCTTTCATGCCGATTACAGCTAGAGCAATTATACTGACCATAGGCTTATCCACCAGACTGGACATTGAGGTGAACTTGGTCGGCTGATAACCATGGATTGCTCCTAATTAAAAAAAATTGTTTTCTGGAAGTCTAGACACAGGTTGCTTCCAAGAAGACCAGGTAGAGTCTCTATAGCCTCACTAAACTATTTATTTTATATGCTTTTTTGTTTATATATTTTTATAATTCATTTATAGACATTACCTTAACCAAATTTACATTCATCAGTAAATTTACATACATAAACTGTTATATGCAAATCAACCACTTCCTTTAATCTTTTTTATAAACTTCACTTTCTGGACCAACTGTCTGACAGGTTTCCTCAACAAATAGCTCAAACTGTTTTCCGCCGCTCAAGATCATGATCAAATGCCTGCAGCAGATGTTGAGTTGTGTGGGATTAATGTGGCCTGAACCCTCATCTTTAACAGGCTGATAAATCTCCTGACCCAAGTGCATGAACCGCATGCGAATTTGATAACACGTCGCATCGCACCGCAGCACTGCAGAGAGGAAAACTCAGACGAGGCCAAGGCCACTGCGAGCCTTACCTTACGCTTACAGAAACAATCCGACCTGAGTGTCAGCTGATCGCTTCACTCAAAATGCGGCGAGGAGGATGGGAGGCGAGTGGGGGGAGAAAAACACCCGTCTATGGAGGCTGCGCCAGTTGGGGGGGGGAAATAAATCTGGCCCTGCAGTAGATGTGCGAGGGTGATAGGGCGAGAAAGCAGAACGCAGACAGCAAAGCTAACTGGCTGCACACCCAACAGACTAAACAACTCTGAGGTGAAAGTTAATCAAAGCTGGTTTTAATTGTGCTGCACACATATGGGTCAAACCAGGCACACATTTTGTACAGTCATTTTTTGTCAAAGTCATATCCCCCCCCATTTAACTTTGGAAATACAATTCTCGGGGGGGCGGGGGGGGGGGGGATGGAGGGGGTCCAGATCTTAGACTGTACACCAGCACACACCAAACAAAGCAACACAAATAATTCAACTGTCACCCAAAACAAACACCAACAGATAGCAGAGGCATTGCTGACAACTAAATATTTCCACACATCCTGTAGATCCACTGGCACAACCTCCCAACCTCACCCAGGCAGGGACAGCATTGCTCCGTAGCGGGCCATTATTTACCGCAACGTCCTCCCGCGCAGGGTGGGGTGGGGGGGTCGAGAGAGACGCGCATTAAGCACGCTGTCGGGTTTTTCGCGCCCGAGCCTGAACTGTACCTGGCCCCCTTCGTCATTCCGCGGCATTACAATATTCATCTCTGACAGGTTTACGCCGGCGCAGGTTAAACGGGGAGCAATTGCTGAGCAATTTATCATCCGTCCACGGCAGACCCTGTTAAGTGGGCCCGGGGGTTATAAATATTAGCAATCAGCGATAAGACGCTGAGGGGTGGGCTTGGGGTGGGGTGGGGAAGGGGGGGTTAAAAAGGGAAAAGCAGCAAAGCTACAATGCAGAACTAATAATCAATTCATCACCGCGACCTGCCCCACCATTCACCTCCACTTGTGTTGGGATGTAGACACGCAGGCCCCAAACAACCACCCAACTATAAAAATGTCAATGACTTAGATTGAATTAAAATATTTTTTTTTTTAAAAGGTAACAGAATGAATCAACACAACAAGCATGTTCAGAGTATCCATGCTTAAAAGAAACCCCAAGAGGCCCTGTCTTTCCAATTCACCACAAGTGTTTTACCGAGCCCTATGACAAAGGTGACATACATATCTGTGAAAGGCCCTAAATCACCGTGGGGACAATATGAGCACACGGATAAAGGACAAATAAATCTGCATCACACAGGACACCTGGTGTAGGGACAGAATGTGAACAAACCCATAAATTGCAGAGGGGTGCGGTGTGGCTTACTGGGAAAACACACAGAGGGATCTGGTGAGGTGAGTGGAGAAATTTGTTTGGGCTTACGGGTCCGTTGTGGGAGGCCGGGGCGCAGGGGTTGCGGTAGGGAGCCGTGGGGAGGTGAAGGCCAGGAGAGGTCGGGTTTCTGGCCGGGGTGAAGGGCAGCGAGACGTCACTGGATCGCCCGGCTCAGTGGGCATGAAACCCACTGTGGCCTAAACTAGGACTGTGTGTGCATCTATCTATGCATGCACATGTGTGTATACACACCAATGACTGTAAATATAGTCATTGCTACACACACACAGAGATGTTGGTCACATGATTTCTTTACCTTTTTTCACTTTCTCTCTCTCTCTCCCTCCTTCCCTCCCTCCCTCCAGCTCCTCCGCTCCTGGACCCTGCTGCCAGAGAGAGGCTGAAGTGGAATAAGTGTGGGCAGTGATCGGCCCTCTCCGCTTCTTAACAGCAGGGCCTTTGTGTGCCCAGCTCTCCGTCAGGGGTGGAGTTACACACTGCACACTTTGTTCCCATGCAGTAGGAGGGGGGGACGTTGGGGACGTCAGGGAGTGTGTGTGTGTGTGTGTGTGTGTGTGTGTGTGTGTGTGTGTGTGTGTGAGTGAGTAAGTAAGTGAGAGAGAGAGAGAGAGAAAGAGACACAAGACCTGCAACTAGCTCTGTCCAGCATCACACCCCTGCGTTTAAATATCTTTAATCCCCTCAATGACAGAATTTCAGGCGCGAGTCATATGTTAATTAAAAACACACATCTAGGATTCCTTTTTAAAAACACATGTGGATCTATCGCACATGTGAGCGTGTAAATCAGGGCGAAACGCGGAAATTGCACAGGCTTGTCCTCTGCTCGGCGTCCCGGGCTGGACGGCTGGGCTGGTGGCTTTAGGGGCGAACTGGGAGGCCGCTGAAACACTCGGTGCCATTTTCACCCCCCCACCCCCTCCACACATCAGCCCGCTTCCACGTTGTTTTTCACAAACGCCATGCTGCGCTCCAATAAAACGCCTCGTTTCCCACCCAGCAGCCCTGCCTGTGTCAGTGCAAGGGGAGGTGGAGCGCAGATAGAACGCTTATTTATGACCAGAGAGAGAGAGAGAGAGAGAGAGAGAGAGAGAGAGAGAGAGAGAGAGAGAGACAGAGACAGAGAGAGTGAGAGAGAGAGAGAAAGAAAAAGAGAAAAGAGAGAGAAAGAGACAGAGAGAGTGAGAAGGAGAGAAAGAGAGAGACAGAGACAGATACAGACAAACACAGAGAGTGTGCAAGTGGAGGGAAGGACAGGCAGAGAGAAGTGGACAGAGAAAGCCATGAAGACTGAGACATGAACACATTTCGGCCCAAAGAAAGCACAACTAATGACCACAGAAAGATGAAATGAGGCCAGGAACGGATACTGTGAGTGCAAGAAACAGAAATAGATAGAAATAGATAGAAACAGTGAAAGAAATCAATCAATGTAATCCATGTTATTTTTAATGTACGTTTTAATGCTCTCATTTTGAGGCCGCCCACCTACCCCCTTGACTAAATATTAAGGATCATCCCACCAATTTCCCATCTTATTATTGGGGATTGTGGGAGCATCCCATTTCTATTTCAATGTATTGACCTCTTCAAAGGCTTGGATTACAGTATACTCTAGAGTGAAAATGATCTACACTGATGCCAAGCTGTCAAATGGTGGCCACATATACACTAATGAAGCTAATCATATTTAATACAACTGAATAAACCCGAATCTATGAGATAAGATCTGAGTACAGTAATTTCCTGTGTATTAGCCGCATTGTGTATAAACTGCAGGACAGTGTTTTATGCAAGTTAAAAGAAACAAAACCATATTAATACCATATTAACTGCCCCTGTGTATTAACCTCATAGCTGAAGAAATTTTGCAAAATCAATGTATAATCTTCGGCTAATAGTTGGGAAATTATGGTATAGTTCAAATAGATGGAACTCATTTTCTCTCTGTCTTTCTCTCTCCATCTCACTCTTTCTTTCTTTCTCTTTCTTTCTTTATTTCTTCTCTCTCTATCCCTTTCTTCTTCCTCCGCAGGTGGAACCACACAGACTACACAGCCGTGGGCTGCGCAATCACCACCATATCCTCCAACCTGACAGATGTCCCAGCATAGTGCTACTACACCACGTCTGATCATTAAAATTAACATGCAGGGCTCACACACAGAATATTCAGAATATTCCCTTCAAAAAGCCTGAAAAAGTGGCTATGGTATTGGGACAATGGAGGAGGACAGAGCAATGAATTCAACTTCTGAGGCTAGACCACCTTCCTGACATGTCAGCAGCTACACAGTACTTCTGCTAATGACTACAAAGGGTCCAATCATGATCCCCCCCCCCCCCCCCCCACACACACACACACACACACTTGGTTCCCAAAATGCCCCCATCCCCAAAATGCCCCCATGTTGTGACAGGGCTACAAAATTGATTGAGCTCGGGTGCAGGGATGTGACACAGTCGCGTGTTGCCTCCTATTTGTTGATTACTATTGATTTTCTTTGATACTTCATTTAAAAATCAATAGCGGCAGGGCAAGAAAAATAGGCATGGTTTACACATACTTTAACATACTATTGTACACTACGGGAGGCCTCACTTCTGGCAGCGCCATGGCAGCCAATTAGGGAAAAAGCTCTTAACAGGTGAACGCGGCGACTGTGTATGTGTGCGCATGTCTGTCTGTGTGTGTGTGTGTGTGTGTGTGCGGGGGGGGGGGGGTGAGGACGAAGAACCCCCCCGGCCCCCCCTACCCATAACCCTCGTTCCCTCGCTCCCCGCCACCTCAGATCGATTCTCAGTTTTCCTCCCCAATCACAGAAAGTGGTCATAAATTAAGCTCATCAGTGTTATTCTGCCGACAGGCGAGATGCAGCCGGCGTCTGCTCTCCATCTCCCCGTCACTCATAAAGAGCCCGCGCCCTGAGCAGACATACTGTCCTTTATGCCTGCGAGAAGATGACACGGGGGGGTGGGGGGGTGGCAGAGAAAGAGAGAGAGAGAGAGAGAGAGAGAGAGAGCAAAAGACAGAGAAGTGGGATGAAGGATGAGAAAACAAAACAGCTTGGAGAGAGAGAGAGAGAGAGAGAGAAAGAGAGAGAGAGAGAGAGAGAGAGAGAGAGAGAGAAAGAGAGAGAGAAAGAGAGAGAGAGAGAGAGAGAGAGAGAGAGAGAGAGAGGCGAGAGCAGAGCAGCATGAAGAGAGATGGGGCAGAGTGCCAGAACAAAACAATAGAGGGAAAGAATTATGAAAAGTGTGTTCACATAAGTCTGCGAGAGAGACAGAGGGGGAAAAAGAAGAGTGATACTGACAGGGGGGAGAGAGAGAGAGAAAGAGAGAGAAAGAGAGGGGGTGGGTGAGTGAGTGTGAGAGTGTTGCAAGTCACCTGGAGTTCATGCGTGCGCGGAGCTTCTTGGCCTTCTTGCGAGCGCGCTGCCTCTCCTCGCCATCCTTGGCGTTCTCGGGCGGCACTGAGCTGTCCGTCACGATGTCTACGATGTACTTCTTTAAGGAGAGGTGCTCCTGTCACACACACACACACACACACACACACAAGAAACAACAAGCCACATTTCATCTTCAGTGAAACAATAGGCGCCAAACAGTGGTATGAAAAATGTAACCACGTCCAGCCTTTTGTGCTCTGGGTGACTAATGAGCAGGGTGAAGAATGAACAGGTGACAGGTGAGTGGAGAAATGCATTGTGGGAATGACAGCTCGACAGGCTGAATGAATGAGGTGGCACAATGACAATGACTGCCAAGATCAATATGGCGATTCGTAATGACAAATCTCAAAACATGGCACAAGAGCCTGACAAGATTCCTCTTAGTTGAAAAAGTGCTTCGAAGTAATCCCAAATGTGCCAACTATTCTTCTATCATGATATGAAAAACAAATAAATCCCTACACAATACGGCATAGAAAGACTGTTTTGCCAATTTTTCCAGCAACAAAAGCTACAAAGACTGGCAACTCAGCAGACACACACACACAGGCATCCTTATCACTATGTGGAGACTCTCCGGGCCAGAGTGTGCGGCCATGCTGCAGGACCTGAGCACTTATCCTGCAGGTGTGAGATTCAGAACAGCCAGTAGGTGACCTCTCCACCTACCACTATTGTGGCCTGTAATTACCTGTGTGTGTGTGCGCGCACGCACGCGCACACACACACACCCACACACACACACACACACACACACACACACACACACACACACAATTCAAAGCACAGGGCAGGGGGTTTACCCTCATCCCTCCAGCATGCCTCATGCTTCTTTGATGACGCTGATATTTCAACATACAGGGAGAACGACAGAAGAAGGAAGAAAGAGAAGGAGAATGAAAGAAAATGCAAAAGAGGAGCCAAAATGCAAGAGAGATGGAATGAGAGCATGAGAGACAGAAAGAGAGAGAGAGAGAGATAGATACAGAGAGAGAGAGAGAGAGGGAGGGAGAAAGAGACGGATGTAACTCGATTTAAACGACATGATGCATGTGCCAGAAACCAATTATCCAATTAGCCTGTCATCCGGCACCTCTGCGGATGGCAGAGCCGGGGAGATAAGAGTTTCCATTCAGGAGGGGACGGGAGGGAGAGGGAGGCCAGAGAGGCCGCCTGGGGAGGGGCAGTGGGTGGGTGGTTGGCTGGCTGGCCTTGGCCTGGGGGTGGGGATGGGGCAGGGGATGGCAGAGGGGTGCCTGCCTCTCCCCCTGGTCATCAGCCCTGGCCCAGCACCTGCCAGCTCAATGGGGGCTTTCAAGAGTTCAGCAGCCAGCCACACTCTGAAAGACAAGCAGCAGCGGAGGCCCCTCAACCTCCACCAGACCGTGGGTGGAAGGGTTCTCTCTCTCTCTCACACACACACACACACACATATAACAGAACACCATCATTTTTTACTTTATGGTACAGACTTTGTCTTAGTCATTCTAAAGCTCATACTGAATTGAATATTTTTACTACTACACCACTGAAGGACAATTACGAAGGGGATTGAATTTCTAAAATAAGAAAGTAAGTATCTGATCTTGATTTGGGGAAAAATATGTAGATAAACATATGTCTTTTCCGAAATTGATTAAAAGTGTAATTAATGTATATGGAAGGCTATATTAAACAAATGTCTGGAGCAGTCGGCTCTGAGGATAACTAGACTGACTTTGATGGCTTCCAGCTCTGCTGGGGGTTATCAGCTTTCCTCTGTATAGGAAAGGCACAGGTTTTAACATCACAATGCAGTTTTAATGACCTCACAGAGAAGGGGGCTTGTCACCTGTCCTTAATGAATTAGTTCACTGACACAAAGATTGCTGCCTGATAGCATTCCTCTGACATTGGTATATTTGGGGCCATATTGTGTTACCTGCTGAGGGATGAGTGTGCGTGTGTGCGTCTTGTGTGTGCAGTGTGTGTGTGAGCTATGTGCAGTGTGTGTGTGTGTGTGTGTGTGTGTGTGTGTGTGTGTGTGTGGAGACCCCTTTTCCCCCTGGGGACAGAGGAGTTGGGCCTTGCAGTCATAACCAGTGGGCCTCTCAGTGGAGTGGCATCTGCTGGGTAATCTCTGTGAAAGGCGATCTGCCTTTTCTCCCGCTGCTGTAATGGGATTGTTTCTGTAACACCTCACAGACACAGCCCATCTTGAGATGATATCTGGGGGGGGGGGGGGGGACCAACACAGTGACCAAGCTTTAAAGTACTCACACACACACTCACACACACACACACACACACATACATACACACACACACACACACAGACACACACACACAGGACACACAGTCTCGGCATAAAAAGACTCAGAGGCCATGAATCACAACATTAAAATACTAACACAGGGTTTCTGCAGGTTTCATCAAGCAACATTTAGGACTTTTTATGACCGTATGACCATTAGGAGTTCAATTTATAGAACAAGACCAACATGAAATATGAAAAAACTGCAGAAAATCGGACTCAGAATTACTTTCAAAGTAGTAGCGGACGTTTTATTGCAGCGTACTGATGCCCGGATCCTTAAGCATAAACTACAACACATGGAAACAGCGATGAATGCCGCCAACACATTTCTCAAAAATAAATAAATAACAGGTGACAAAATGACAGGTGCCGGAAGAAGCGGTAAATGAACGTGTGTATATATATATATATATATATATATATATATATATATATATAAATAATGCTTCATATATTTATATTTATATATTTAATGCTTAACTCAATATAATTTAAGACAATGGGGCCTAATTTGATTAATGGGCAAAGGGCAAAGTCTTAAGCAAATTTAATAACTAGACAAAATGTGTTTGCTAGTTTAACACCATGAGCAATGCTCCCATATGCAACACGATAGCTGTAGATCATGCGCAAGAGCTTTGTTTGCTGACAGACTTTGCACTTTGCACGACACACAAATTAGGGCCCCAAGTATGCAAAATCTTTGAAATTATTAAATTCTAGACTTTTTAAGACCCCGCGGAAACCCTATAATAAAGGAAACAGGCTGCTATGAACAAAACAATTCACCGCTGCATGGGATGTTGGATTTTTGTATCCACTCTGATAGGGTGGGGGTGGGGGGCGGGGGGCATCATCTGTGTCTTTAGTTTTCACCAAAACACATAGACACATGGCACCAAAAACATGACAGCTGCCCCACACATGCATCAAAGTCGCTGGATTAACATCTATTGTTGACACTTAAAGCCAGGCCAACTGCCACGACATGAGTGAAGTGTGTTGGGCCACCATGACACCCTATGACAGACAGGTGTCTGCCGACACCTAAAAGACAATACATCTGTATAGCTGGGGGGTGGAACTGGAAAGGGAGAGAGGGAGGGAGGGAGCGAGGGAGAGAGGGAGGGAGGGAGAGAGGGAGAGAGGGAGGGAGGGAGAGAGGGAGGGAGGGAGAGAGGGCCGCTGGGTGGTAAGTGTGCTGGTTGCTGTAGGATATGGACAGCAAGGCCAAATCAGAGAAAGAAAAGTCACCAGAGACAGAGAGAGAGCAGGTGAGAACAAACGATGGAGAGAAAAAAGGAATAAAAGAGAGAGCAAGAGGAAAAAAGGAAAGGAGGAGAAAGAGGGGAAAACTAGACCCCAAGGGCAGGACAGCCTGACAATAACGTCCGAACTGTTCTGCGAGGAAGTAACGGGACACTACCCAAAACATCATACCTCCTGTGCCTGTGCAGAAAAAAACAGGATCACCATGTCAAGAAGTGATATGTTCTCCCCCCTCCGACCCTCCTGTCTTTTGTCCATCACAAAGGGAGGAGAGCAGAATGGTGTGAAAACAGACAGCTGTATGTCATACCAGAAGACACCATAAGGAATCAGGTGTCGAGCATACGTACATACACACACACACACACACACAATACTTTACTTTACTGTTAGATTCTCTTACGATAGCCTTAATATTCCTTTTGTACCAGTCAATCTATACCGCATTATGTTACACACTGGTATTTTTTTGAAATATTTCCCACACGCCCATGCCCAATACATTTCCACCCTTTTTAAACATACTTTCATAGACAATGTATTTTACTTAAACCAATGTGACCGGCCATGCTAGGTCTTCCTATAATTCTACCGTGGCTTTTATAAGCACCTCATATCAAGCTGAAGAGTGGAGAGATACGGCATGCCAACAGTCTGGCTGCAATCTCACAAAAAAAGCAAGCAAGTAAAAAAATAAACACCAGGGTGGAAGGCAAAGTAATGACATCCCCTCAGATGTTTGTTTTCTTTACTTGTCAAAAAGTGGTTGTTGCTGTTATTTTTACATGGGTCTTGAGAAGAGAATGCTTTACACAAGTGCCCCCTTGTCTTTTACTCAACTCTAAGTGAATCCTAAGAACTTAATGTGTACAACCAATCACATAAGCTAAATATGGGAACCTGCATCAAACCTTTAATCCAAAACTGATCATGACCTTTTCAATACTTTAAAAGGCAGGGACTTCCAGCCTCATGAACATTCTGCCTTGACCTCAAACGGATGAACTTCTGTCCCTCCACTTAAGACTCCTGAAGTCTGTGTCTCTGAGATCTCTCAACCCCTAGCGTCCCCATGTCCACAGCAGTGGCTCCTCTCAGAGACTCCGAAGTCTCACAGAGGCTTGCGTCTCCCCCGCCAAGAAGAGAGGTCAGTGGTTGTTTTTTGGTGCGGAGGCAAGGGACCGTAAATTAAAATCCCATACGTCGGGCGTCAGGAGGGTCACAGGTGCACCATACGTTACACTGTGGCTGAAAGGATGACACCCAATAAGCCTAAGTAGAGCGATGGCCATCCCCACCACGCACCCCCCCCAGCCCCGGCCAGCCACATCGATCCTTGTGCACTCTGTTGATAATCGCCTTATTTTCAATTTCGCCTGCCTCGGTCCTTAAAACGGTGGAATGTGTCTAAATACGAGGATGTGGGGGCCATGGCGGCCCGCGCCTGGCTGAGAAACTATACTCTGACCTCTGCACGGTTCAGCCAGCCGGCTTCATTTTAATTAAAAATCTTTCACTCCGACAAGAGTTATGGAAGTCCCAACTGGAAAAGAGTTGGCGGTTGCATGAATGAAATACGGCGCAGCCAAAACCCAGCAAGGACATAAATATCAAGGAAAGCCTTCGCTACCGTGAGTCTATCTAAACAAAAGTCCTCGCTTCGCTGGCTGGCTCGCTACTCTTCCAGCATGTGTGTGTGTGTGTGTGTGTGTGTGTGTGTGTGTGTGTGTGTGTGTGTGTGTGTGTGTGTGTGTGTGTGTGTGTGTGTGTGTGTGTGTGTGAAGCCAAGATCAGGTTGGCAGGGGACTGCATCCATTTTTGATTACTAGAACAGAGAGTAAAGATTTGTACAGTAGACGGCTCCCCACTTTCAATTTTCCATTTTTTCTACACTAGAATAGAGAAATGACCTTGGCAGGACATGATAAAAGTCTGATACATTCTGAAGATACTTTCTGAAGATATGAATATTAAAGATATATTCTATAGATAAATATGGATATTGAAATGTCCAGTTAGACTTGCAAACATAATGCTCCATTGTATATATCCAAAATCATTGCACAACAAAGTCTTACAACTCCACAGCCTCTCACTTATCAGTAAAAGCAAATTGCCATTCTTGGTGTAAATATTGCTCTACATACTGTATTTTGTCCACAGCATTTTACAATTGTAGACATTTTTAAATCATTTTAAAAGGTGATGTTTCACCACTGACCATAGTGTGATTGTTGGTGCAAAGGTGACAGTGTGGAATTATAAAGTTGCCTTTGTCTTGTTTATTACTCTGTCAGGTGGACAAATAGCTGCTGCCAGAGGCTAATGATTTAGAGTAGTGGGGTGTTTGTGTGTGTGTGTGTGTGTGTGTGTGTGTGTGTGTGTGTGTATGTGTGTGTGTGTGCATTAAAAATGACCCACTGAAAAAGAGGTTACAGATGAAGGAGGGGCCAAGGCCAAAGGTGCAGCATATAGCACCAACAGTTGTCAGCCGCACAAAGGGCCGGGCGGCCAAGGCAATCTCATATTGCTGCCGAGAAACTCCATCTTTAACGAGCTAACGCCGATTCATGCACAAGCTGGGGAGGTGGGGGGCTGGTGTTGGCGGGACACACACTCTCTCTGTCACGAAAGGGTTCCAGAGGGGTGATGTCACCACCCCCCATCCCCCACCCCCACGCTAGTGTCACTGAACTCTATTACTGTTTACATTTCCACACCCATTTATTTGTCCACAGGCAGGGGTGAGAAGCAGACACCGAGATAGAGAGCAGACAACGGGGAGCATCATCTCATGATGATTTGAAATGATTGGAGGAAGGTGGTGTGTGTGTGTGTGTGTGGGGGGGGGGGGGGGAGGGGTATCTGATTAAATGAAATGATAGGAAAATGAAATGCAGAGGGAGGAGTGTGGCACGGATGAAAGGATAAAAAAATAAAACTGTCACTCTTGTTTTTCAGACATGTCTTTTAGTGTGATCATCCATGTGCTGACATTTATAAGTGCTAAAGGCTGCACTTAAGAGCGGGTTGAAAGCGCTCTTCACAGATTACACCGCTGGTAAGCAGGTGCAGGATTGGTGGCATTAGGTGCAAAGCAGCCTAAGTGAATGTTTTGAATGTTTCTGGATGGTACACACTTAAGATGATATTATGCTTGTCAGCAACCGAACGAATTTAAAAGTCCAATGATTGTGTACATATGAGAAATGAGTGGGAAGCTGGAGAGTGTAGGAGAGGAACATGGCGGTGTCTGTATGTTCTTCTCTTTTTCTGTGTATGTACTCCACAGTGAATGTCATGAGAATGAGTCTACAAGTGCTTGAGGGTGTGCATTTAGGAGTGTGGGACGACAAGTACTGTATGTCTTTGTGTGTGTGTGTGTGTGTGTTGAAGGATAGCGGTGTTGGGAGATACTCACCACCTCCTCGTCGGACAGCTCTCGCCCCTGGATGCTGCTGCTCTCCCGCACTGCCTGCTGGTGCCCCTTGCCCTTGGTGTGGCTGAACAGGTGCACCTCGGACGTGATCTGGACAACACACACACACACACACACATACACACACACAGAGGTCACGGCAGAGAAGACAAGAGGCGGACACAAAAGCACAGAAGCCAAGAGCCCCATGGGGACCTGCTGAAGGGAAACATATCAAAGCATGTCACACGGCAGCAGGATCAAGAGATTTCACCTCCGCACCATGAATGAAAACACTCTTTCTATTGTGTGTACGGAGAGTCTCTCTTGTAGTTTGTCATCACAAGGTAAAACTCCTGATTTTTTTCACAACATATCCCACCATGGTCTCCCATCCTAAAAATGACATGGCAACTTCATAAAGTTAAACAGAACCATCCAGCCTAGAAGCTTAGCATAAAATAGTACTTGACCCATGTTTTCATTGCATTTAATCATGATTTTTTTTTGTGCTTCTTATAAGCAAAAAGAATCCAATGACAAGCTCAGAGAATCTCAATCTCAATGGCAACAGCACTCCTAAAAGTCCTCTACAGCGGTGGCGCTCGCCTCATGTTTGTGAAGCGAGCCATTTTAAAATGTTGACCTTCCCAGTGTGCAGTGAGCCGTGCCTCCGGTTCAAAGAGCCACAGGATGGGGCATTGTCCTCCAAGGAGAGGGCCGGAGACTCAGGTGACAGGACATATGTTGAAAACCAGAGATGCTATTCAGTCGTTACGTCTCTGCTCACAGCTCACAAGACACCTCTGCCGCATAAAAGAGTCGGCACATGAAAGTGACAAGCGTGACAGTATCCATCACGACAGAGATGTTTATGAAGTGTGTGGGACAGTCCTAAGGTAACATGAACTAAACTGAACTCATTGAAGAAGTAATACAGTCTTTCTGATGCCATTGAACATGAAGCATCTGCAGTCAAAAGTCTATGCTACTCATCTTAGAGGACATTTACGATTTACGGAAGGCTTGGGTTGTTCTCACGTCACAGGCACGTCCCTTTGACGGCCCAAACATACTAAAAGGCCACAAGTCGGCTGACATTAAAAGCTCAAGCAAGCAAGGGTTGCTGTCCTGCGTGGGTTTCTGCACACCAACACGGATGTGTGGAGAGAAGGGTGCATTGTTTGTTCCCCTGGACCCAAGCTTGGGTGGGGAGCAGCATGGCCTGCGCTTTAACGTGATTAAATAGAGTGCTTCCCACTGACCTAAAGATGATCGCTGGTGTCACTCACTGGCCAAGGTCATCTGACATTTCTAACAAGATTTCGTCCCTTCATGCCACCCCACCCCCACAACTCAACAGTGCACACACACACACACACACACACACACACACACACACACACACACACACGCGCACACAAGCATCACCATCAAGCCTCACTCATCTACCCCCCCACCCCACACACACACACACTCTCCCAGCGGCCTTAATCAGATGACAGTCTGAAGCTCCAAGGTGTCTCACCCTTGTGGCAGTGAAAGCCGTGGCCAGTGCTGATAAATGGGACTAAAGATTTGTTGCCTGTCATTACAAAAAAAAGAATGCAAGGGAGTAAATAAATAAATAAATAAATAAATAAATAAATAAATAAATAAATAAACAAGAAGGGCATAATCATGGCCGGCTATAAATCTGGGCCTAGGGGTTCATGTTTAATGAATGCCGTTAAATCCTCATTTAAATGCATTCTCTTCTAAAAATCCTCTGAATCACCTTCCAGTCAGCATTTTTATGTGTGATTGCTGCCAAGCCACAGAGGGTGGAGAAAAACCAAGTGCTGGGCAGTGTGTGCCAGTCTGAAACACCGGTGCCTACTGGATTCTGGTGACATCCGGCTATTTACAGTCCAAACAGTCAAAATATGACAAAATGGACTATGGAATGGAATACATTAAAAAGGAGTATTTCATCCATAGCTAGCGAGTAGGGAATCTGATATAGCATAACAGAGTTAAATGTTTTGTCCATGTCGACCTCACACATCTGTGTAGTATGGCAGAGGACATTAGATGTGTTCAAATTCTTTGAACAGAGGTGAACATTTGCGGCGACCATAGTTTCTTTGAACAGTTACATTTGAATGATTTGGTGTAAACATTCTAGCACTCCTGTATGTTCACGGCGAACTACCTGCCCTCTGACTGTTTGTGGCGAACTCAAGTCAAACAGAAAACTGTTTGCGCAAACGTTCACGAACGTTGACCAATGTTTGCGAATTTAAACGCACCTCAGTTGTGTGTATTTAACGGGGCGACTGAGTGAGTGATTGAGTGAGCGAGCGGGTGAAGGTACACACCACAACGTTACACAGGGAGCACTGCTTCTTGCGCTCGTAGGGCGTGAGCTTGGGGGCGTAGTCGGTGTTGGCGTGACGACCACTGCTGAGCTCAGCTGCCTTCTCCTTCCTCTGCTCGATCTGCTCCATGTGCCGACGACTACTCTCATCATGCTGGGGGGAGAGAGAGAGAGAGAGAGAGAGAGAGAGAGAGAGAGAGAGAGAAAGAAAGAAAGAAAGAAAGAAAGAAAGAAAGAGAGTGAGAGAGAGTGTGTGTGTGTGTGTGTGTGTGTGTGTGTGTGTGTGTGTGTGTGTGTGTGTGTGTGTGTGTGTGTGTGTGTATAGAAGCAAGGTGGAAGGACAAAAAAATTAAAGCAACAAGGAAACAAATGAGGATAAGCAAAATGGAATAAAAAGCAGCAAACACAGGACAAGGATATTAATAAATGTGGTGTAATTGATGTCCGCAGTGGGATTGTTTTCATCAAGCAATTCATCTCCAGGTGTCACTGTGGTGGGACTGTGCAGTGGTGGTGCAGTGCTGTGCTCCCGCTCATCTCCACTCACCTTCATCTGGATCTTCTTCTGCAGCTCCTCCATGGCCTCCTGCTGAGCTGCACTCAGAGCTGCCAGACGCTCCTCACGGTCTCTGGATGCACAACACACACACACACACACACACACACACACACACGACTACCCTGTAAACTAGTAAATTGAGGAATAATCTACTGTGATAACAGTTTGGTTTCAAAATGTTTACAGGGAAAAAAATCAAACCTCTAGTCAAATTAATCAAACCTCTAGTCTTCTAATCTTCTCTAGTAAGAATCGGGAGATAGACCCATACTTTATTATCTGTCAATTATCCTCCTCGGCCAGCAATTTTTCCCTGACGTCAGTAAAACACACCTCATTTCTCACTCCAACTCTCCATGGGTTTGTCTGCGCTCTGTACTCTACCCCCCTCCACCAACAACAATCCCATCAGCCTGTGTCCTTCCTCCCTTGTCTGCTGACACAGGCTCCAGTGGCCTGGCCAGAGAGCCAGCGAGCCCCGGTGGGGCGGGGGGTGGGGAGGGGGGGGGGGGGGGGGGGGGGGGATACTGGCCGAGATGGGAGTGGAGATGGAGAGGTAGAGAGAGAGACTGACTGTCTGACTGAGGGAGGAAGAGCATGAACTGAAGTAAGGTGAGGTGAGGTGCAATGGGCTTGGGGTTGAATCAGGAAAAGTTAGCTTAAGGCCCAAGACGCTGCAGCTGCTGACGAAGGGGGAGGAGGAGGAGGAGGTGGTGTGAGTGTACTTGTGTGGCTGACATGTTACAGGACAGTGTACAGTACAAAATGACTATAGAAGCCAAACCAATGTGAGCAGTTTTGGTGCACACCTAAGGATGCTCCCAGTCCTCTCTAGTATGAGACTGACGTGTAGTGTGTGTGTGTGTGTGTGTGTGTGTGTGTGTGTGTGTGTGTGTGTGTGACTGACCTTGCTCTCTCTCTTGCAGCGTCCTCTCTGGCCTTCTCCTTCTCCTGGCGTTGTTGCTCGATCCGCGCCTCCTGCTCGCGCCTCCTCACCAGCAGCTCCTCCAGACGGGCCTGCCGCTCTGCCTCCAAAGCTCTCTTACGCTCCTGAGACACACACACACACACACACACACACACACACGGGCATGAGACACACTCGCTTTACACTTCCATCCAAAATCCCACTACGTGTGAGAATGCGGAGTATATATCAATAAAAGCAGATGTGCAAAAATACTCAAATGAAAATAAATTCAAAGGTACAAAAACATAGTATAATGTATATGCAGACCCATAGACACACCTATGCCCAAACCACACTTGAATATGCTGCGTACTAGGGGTTTCACAGCTACTGATACTTACTAGTTGACAAGATTTTTATAATAGTTATCGACTAGTCGACTAGTTATTATGTACAGTGTTGGTGCGAACATTACTGCTAGTGCTCCCTTTGACAGCGAGTGTTTCATCTTTAGATGGTAATCCATAGCAGGCATATTCTTACTGTTCTTATTAAGTACTTCCATTCATAATAATGTCTAACCCATTCAGCCATTATCCACTTTGTCCAGAACTAGTTCACTGACGATTTTAACAGTCGACTGGTCGAGTCTTTGACCGGGCGATGAAACCCCTAGTGTGTACCTTGAATTTCCCCTTGGGGGATCAATAAAGTATCTATCTATCTAGCTATCTATCTATCTACCTGCACGGCCTCGTCGCGGGCCTGCTTCTCCTCCTGCCGCCGCTGGCGCTCCTCCTGGAGCTCGTTGAGCCGCTGCTCGTACTCGTTCAGCTTGGCCAGCACGTCATGCCGCTTGTTCTGGGCCTCCAGCGTGTTGATGAAGGCAATCTCATTCACCTGCACAGCGAGCCATGGAGCTCTTACAACAAACCTTTCACAAACAACTGTACATTTAGGCTGCATGAGATTTGTGACTTGTTACTTATTCCCTTTTAATTTAGAGGACATGTCAAACTTGAGAGAGTATTGAGAGTACTCTTGCACCAGGTGATTAAAGTACTTGACATTTAACAGCTCAGGACACCAGCTGTCCCAGAGCTAGCCTAGATGTAAAGGTGAAAGGGATGAGACAACCGCTCATCTCATAACTATTTCTTCTTCCAACCCAGGTCCCAATGGGAACTTGGCTCTGACTGTGGTACAGCAACCGCTTGCACCCCAGCGCCCCCCACACATAACTATCTCTTAGACAATGTGCTGCAGCATCTAGACTTGTCTGAACCCCTCAGCCCTACCTTGGCCTCCTCCTCCTGGGCCTTCTTCACAATGGCCTGCAGCTGCAGCTCACGCTTGAACTCTGCATGGAGCAGCTTCTCCTCCATCATCTTCCTCCGCTGGTCCAGCAACTCCTCCTTCCACTTCCTCACCTCCTTCTCCTGAGAGAGAGAGAGAGAGAGAGAGAGAGAGAGAGAGAGAGAGAGAGACAGAAAGACAGAGGGGGGGTGGGGGTGACGACGAGGATGTTGAGACAGAAGGGGAGAAGAAGACAGAAGTACAATGAGAATTAAAGAGTTAGATAAAGGAAAACACTGACCTGGTGTAAAATGTTTGTGCTCAAGATGAATCTTAACATTGACCAACCCATCATCCCTCTGACAACAAAAATAGGGATCAATATGTGCAGAATGTGTATTGCTCCTCTGTGTATTTACATGTTTAATGAAGTGGGTTTTGAATGAACTTGAGAGCCTGGAGAAGAGAACCAAGCCCTGGGTGGAGTTAGGGAGCTGGAGACGCCAGCTCCACAGCCACACCAGGTATAGGCTAGGAAAAGGGTTTTCAAGGCTTACTTAATCTTACATCAAATTATGATTTCACTGTTTTTTTTTTATTAAAAAAAGCAGTCCTCGGGTTACTTTCTTAGTCAGAATGGGAATGGGGTCCCTGGATCACAATCAGTTGAAAATCTCAATTTCTCTCGACTGGACCTGATATGGGGGTGATGTGAAGTGATGTGAAGTGAAAAGAGTGTGTTTGCATGTCTCAGTGGGCTCTCTGCTCACCCTTTCCAGAAGCTTCTGCAGCTTGTGGGTCTTCTCCTCTCGTAGTTTGTCCCGAAGCTGCTGGGCTTTCAGCTGTTTCTCCTCATGCTTCTTCTTGGACTCGGCAATAGTCCTACGGAACAAAAAAAAAGCTTTAAGGTAAAGTACATGGGGAATGTCAGTTGATATTTCAGTCCAACAGCCAATCAAATACACCCCTCCCTTCCATGCTGTATGATGCTGCAAAAAATGAGAAACCTTGAACCTTCATTCCATCAATCTAATCCAATGCTTGGGAAGGAATTGACTGAATTCTACCAGAAGTGAGATCCAGGGATCTATCCAGGAGAGTTTACAGTGAAGAACAGCCTCAGGGGACAAAAACCACACATCCACCTCTTCAAAAATACCTTGGCATCAAATCACTATGGCTTGTACTGATATCTTAACTATACTGTCTTAACTACTGTCTAATTGTGCCCTGCCAGGGGATTGTATATGTAAATTAGCCTAAGGTAATAACTCTGTTACAATGCATGAAATAGTAACATCTATGTGGCATTACTGGAGTGACCGCAGATAAAAGCGGTCCTCTGTCTTCCCACCCAGTAGCCTCCTGCAGTACTGTCCTCGCACGGATCGAGTTTCCTCTCCGCCTCCGCCACATGTCACAGACGCTTAGCTCACAGCCCACAGGAAAGAAGGCCCTGTCAGAATCTCCCCTCTCCTCAGAATCTCATCTCACGGTCATCTGACCGTACAGATCCCCTAAAAGACAGCGGCAAAAAGATAGCTCCGCAGCAGGCCCGGCTTTGATCTGGCCATGACTCCACATGGATGAGGCCCAGATCTGGCCCGAATCCGGTGGATCTTTGCCAGACTCAGCTGTTATCTGATGAGAGACCAGCTCGACGAAGCTAGCAAGAATGCGGCGGTGACATCTGCTTAATACTATTTAGGGAAGAGCATTTTTCCCAAAAGATAAAGCTGAAGGGATATGATGGACGACGCGAGTCAGGCCTCTGCACTGTAACCCAACAGGTGTTGAGAGAGAGAGAGAGAGAGAAGTGAGTCTTTGAGTGTGAGAGAGAGCAAGAGAGAGAGAGGGAGGGAGCGAGGGAGAGAGAGAGAGAGAGAGCAATAGAGAGAGAGGGGGAGAGAGAGAGAGGGAGAGAAGGCCAAGGAGATATAAATAGGAGAGGAGGGTCTCGTTGCCCTGAAGATTACTGAGGTTGCAGTGTGATGAATGGCTGGAGGGAGTGGGTCTGTGTATTTGTGTATGCCAGTAGGTCTCTGTGTGTGTGAGGATGAGATATGTCTATATGTGTGAGTGTGTATGTGTGTGTGTGTGATGTGTCTGCATGTGCATGGAAGCAAGATACTGTGTCAGTGAGAGTGAGATAAATGTGGCCTGTGTGTGTGTGTGTGTACATGGAGTGATCCTTGTGTAAGACTGAATGCATGTGCATGCAAATGTGTATGCGCGTTTGTGTGTATATCAGCACATGAGACCTAGTGTGTGTGTGTATGTCTCCGTGTGTATGTCCATGTGTGTGTGTGTGTGTGTGTGTGTGTGTATTAGACCTTTTGCGTGAGGGTGAAGACAGCTTCTCGTGCATGTGAATGCCATGGCCTGGGGGCCGGGCCGGCTCCTCCTCCACCATGTCTCCCCACGACGTGCTCTGCCTCCAGGCTTCCCGCGCTAAACACACACACACACACACACACACACACACACACACACACACAGGGAGCCAGAGAGTAAAATGAGCATTCCAAGACACACACACACACACACAAACACACAGGGAGCCAGAGAGTAAGATGAGCATTCCAAGACACACACACACACACACACACACACACACACACACAGTCAGGAAATGATAAAACACAAAACAGCTGTACCATCGTAGTCAGCCAGCATGTCGCTCCAGTCCAGGTTGAGTCCACAGCCTCCGCAGCCAATGCCGGCCTGCACAAACACAAGAGCAGCGCTCAGCTCAGCTCCCTCACTTCCATCTAGCTATGGGCTAGTACATAGACAGAAGGCCTAAAGGGTCTTCACGTCTCCAGTGAATACTGTGAAAATAATTGTACGAATGATGCAGTGAAAACGCTATGCTTGTTGGACGTACGGAGAAGTCGTTGTCCGTCTCCAGCTCGCTGTTCTCGGCCTGGATCTCACGCGTGAGCTGCTCCTCCTCGGCGATGGCGCTGGCGATGGCCTCCTCGTTGGCCTTCTCCAGCCGGTCGGCCAGCTCCTCCTTCTTGGCCAGGACCTCGGCCATGGACTGCGGCTGTGGACAACCCACCCACAGGACTTAAGTCAGTCAATTGGTCACTGATGCCCTGCTGGCTGCCAGCTCAGGGGTCACAGGTCAGAGGTCAAGGCCCATGGCTCATTTTGTGGGTTTAGCTAAGATCTTCTGGATATGAGCCGAGTCTGGAACTGATCTGGATCCGGATCCTGATCCTGAACCAGATTAGAACCAGACCATTCAGCTACCAGGCGGAACTGGTATCAGGGCAACTAAGGATAACTAGTTCCTAGCATATGTGAAATTCAGCAGGAGTGTTGAGTTGGTTGCACTGTTAGCAAACTTGTTGACAAACAACCACAAAAACTTGAACAAATGAAAATACAAAACAGCATGCCACCAGTACAGAGCAAAAACTCACAACAAGCACAGGGCAACCAAACTCCTCACTTCTCCCAAATTCACCACTCAATCACTATGCTTTCCAATTAAATTTTTCAACTGAAGCCTTAATCCATTTATATCAGTGTATTTTCAAATCCCATGCATGTGATCTAGTGACCCTAATATCTTTGCACATGTGCTAACTTGGTCTCTCTTACCAGTTTGGCTGAAGGTTAAAGCCATGACAATGAAAGCAAAACTACATTAAATGGGTGAATTTGAATAAAACCATAGCAAACGCATAGCACAAACTGCATACATTACACACAGCACACCACCAATGCCAGCGAGAGCCATGTGTGTGAAGGCAGCGATGGCGGCATACCCAGCAGCCATGCATTTCACACACTCGTTCACTATGAGGATGAGGAGGAGATGATGCCAGGCCGAAGGCCCCGCCACACACCTCACTGACCTCGGCGCGGACATGCCGGTACGGTCAGGTGCGGCCCCTCATACCTCAGGTCAGGGACAAAGCTTACGCAAGTCCTGAAATAAAATAGCCCTCACTGGTCAGCTACTTTTGAGGGCAGTTCTGTGTACGCTAAGGTGACGTCAGAGGAGTACGTGTGAACAAACGTGAAGAACTAACGTGAAGAACAAAAAGGCGGCAACGTACTAAAACTACATTTCACCATTATATATATTATATACAGTGTTCAGGTGGCAGCATTTTACTATTCAACACAAGTGGCTACTGGACAGTGGGTCAGCAACTGGAGAAGCAGTGAGTGGGATGTGTGTAGTGCAGTGTGTAGCTTTAGAGCAGCTGTGTGTGTGTGTGTGTGTGAGTTCATGCCTGTGCGTGCGTGCGTGCGTGTGTGCGTGTGCGTGTGCGTGTGTGTGTGTGTGGAGATCAGGTCACTAACTTGCTTTCTGGTTTCTACTGCTTGCTCTACATGCTGCTTTTCTTTACAGCTAAATGAGTCTAATGAGACAGAGGTTTCTCTCAACACTAGGAGCCTGCACTGGAGTCTAAACACCCCGAGTCTTATCGCAGTCACCCAACGAGGTGTCTGCCACCACCCCCTCCCCCCTCCCCCCCCCTCTCTCTCTCCCTCCCTCTCGCTTAGAGGAACAGGTCTGTTTGATGTGAGCCAAGACAGCCAGGCCCCCCAACATCCTCACCCCAACTCTAACCCCCCTAAGACCATTCGAAACGAATCCATCTCTATATTTAAAGACATAACTCCTAAACGTGGTCTACGGTGCCATCAGGAGATCTATGACAGAGGCCAAGTGAGAAGTGGTGTGTGTCTACATGTGTGTGTGTGTGAGAGAAAGAAAGACTGTGTGTGTGTGTGTGTGTGTGTGTGTGTGTGTGTGTGTGTGTGTGTGTGTGTGTGTGTGTGTGTGGTGTGTGTGTGCAGAGGGTGTTTGACCTTCATTAACCCCTAGCATGCTGGCTCTGGTAGCTCCGGCTTCCTGACATGACAGAGATGGAAGTGTGTGTGAAAAATGAATCCCTCGCTGTGCTGCTAAGTAGCCCATGGACAACTGGCCTGGTCATTTCTAACACACATTGGCCATGTGAGAGCGGACGTGCCATCTCAAAATGAGCCCACAGGCTCCTCAGCTCTACAAATATGGCCACAAATACTGTATTGTGGAGAGACTGTCACAACTGAAAAAAGCTGTAGAGAGCTGTAAAATACACCAATGAGACGACTGCTACTTAATACATCTTTAGAACAGTGAAAAAGCCTGGCCCCTGATCATGTACTGTACGTACATCACAACTAACATTCCCCTGAACCAATCTGTGGGAGGGATACTGTGTGAAAGTAGCCCCTCAGATGTTGACCATGTCCATGCTGTATCCACAAATCTACTATCAAACTGGCTTGGGTCTGGTGAGTTGTAATATGTGTGAGCATGTGTGTATTCGTGTGTGTGTGTGTGTGTGTGTGTGCGGGGGGGGAATAATCGTTATGTCTGTACAAGGGAACCCATAATGGCTGGGGAGTTTGTGTGAGATTGGGTTTGTTTAGACGGGGCAGTGGTTTGGTTTGCAGTCGTGTAGGGCAGTGTTGCGGGTGGTGGTGGTGGTGGGGGAGGTGGCTGGGTTGTGGGGTGGGGGCTGTGGACCCCGCGTCTCTCAGCACTCACGGTGGAAAGCTCTGTGGGGTCCAGCACACTCTCCAGTTTCAACACCGCCAAGGGAGTCTGCCATGATGCTGCCGCAGCAGATGGTGCCGTACCCTCCTGCTCCGTCGCCAGCTCCCGGACCTCCCCCACCCCCACACCCACACCCAGAGCCCCCAACTCCTCCAGGGGCCCCTGCCCAACCTGACCCTCCTCCGCCGGGGCCGGGTCGGGCAGGAGGGGGGGTGCCGGAGGAGGGGGAGAGGGGGGAGAGTCAGGAGGTGGGTCTGGGGCTGACTCTGGAGCTAAGGCCGTAGTGGCCGGTTCAGCGGCCGAGGACGGGGTCTGAGTTTGGGCCGGGTTTTGGGCAGGGTCTGCCTTGATGGGGTCGGAGGAGGGCTGGGGGATTTCGGAGGGGGGATCAGGGGGTGGCGTCGCCTCCTCGCAGGTTGCAGTGACACACTGTTCCTGGTCCTGTGCACTGTCAGAGGTGGGCTACACCAACACACAGATACAACACACACACGCACACAAACAGACGGAGATATACACACAACACACACAAAACACACACCATATTACATGCATCGTCATCACAACACTGCAATGCATCCCAACAAACATTACCATGAATACCAAACTGAGATTACAAGTCATGCTGGGAGATTATGTAGCAACATGCCTGATGCATGAAGAGGCCATTGATGGAATGAAACAGCAACAAGGCAAAACACTTCACATTATAAAAACAAACAAACAAACAAACAAACAAAAAAGACATGCAAATTTCAGATGAAAAACAGCCCCAGCACACCCACACACGCACACACCGATCCAGAGGAGTGTCCGATTTGGGACACACTGCGTGCATGTATATTTCATGAGGATACATCTGATATTTCTGTCTCTGGAATCTCACGATACATGTACAAAAATCAATGCTGGCAAAGCCGATATCCCCCCCCCGCACATCCCCCCCCCACCACTCCCCCTCTCCCCCAGGCCCCGCTGGTCTGGGCTGCATGTCTGTTCCTACAGCCGGGCCAAAACAAAAACACTGCGGCAGATAAGACACTCTTATGTTACCATAACCCTACGATCCGTTCTGACGGCTGGGGGGCCGTGCATAATTCATAGATGGGGCAGGGGGGTAGCTGTGTTGTGAGCTGGAACGTGTGTGTGTGTGTGTGTGTGTGTGTGGGTGTGTGTGTATGTTGGGTTGGGTCAGTTTCTCCCCAGCTGGCCTGACGTCAGTACCTCGATGACGGGCGCCTTCTCGTTCTCGTTGTCGGGGCGAGGGTGGCGGGGGAGTGGCTGGTCCTGCCGCCCGGCCTGCTGGTTGGGCTGGCTCGCTGGGTCTTTGTCCTGGGGACTGCGGCCGTGCGGGGCGCAGATCTGATTCTGGTTCTCCTTGTCGCTGTCGTCCTTAGGGCTGACATGGGCCACAACTGGGGTCACCTTGGCGACGATGGCTGCCGAGCGAGGTCTGGCGGGGCGGCCGCGCTGGACCGTCTCCCAGCCCTCAGCGTCCTTCTTTCCTGTGAGCGACACACACACACACACACAGACACACATGCACACACACAGACACGTAAAACAGCAACACAGACGCAGTAAAAAAACCTATATCATCAAATATACATCACTATGCTAACTAGCATGCTAACATGCTAACCATGTGACTTAGCTAACTTAGCTAATCATTTTTAGCAGTTATGCTAACTATGCATTTAACCCATAATGATGAAAATGGTTCGCCACACAATTCTACTACAGCAGATTTACACAAAAACACTTCCTGTTGGAGCCTGAACCTGGGAGATTATAGACCCTTTCAACAATAAAAACAAAAACAATGCTTGAACGTTCTATTTGGTTCCCAATCTACTTCCTCTGCATTAAGATAACATATGGAATGTTAAAACGGAAGCCTTGTGGGGCCAACTATGATGCTGATAATGGAACTCTCTTGAAAGGGTCTATAGAGTCATCAGAAGCAGGTACTGCATCTCCATGCAACTGACGTTCAGAATCTGAGCCTTGTGAAGGGATGATTAGCATTGCAAAGCAGTGAGCAGGTGGTGTTCGCATGACCAGCGGACGTTGGCTGTGGGGCTCACCTTGCTTCTCTGCAGCACAGGTGACGCTCTGGCCGGATATGGGGAGGGACTGGGAGGACTTGACCCGGTCAGCCCAGCTCAGGCCCGTGTGGGACAGACGGGCCAGTGTCGGAGGGGGACCCCTGTGGGAATCACACACACCTCAGTGTCAAGGCTGCTGCACTTATGTTGAATGATGCAACACAGCTGCTGGGTTAACAGTAAAGACATGCACACCGACCGCCTATTCTAGTACAGAGCACACACGCGCGCACGCGCACGCACACACACACACACACACACACACACAAACACACACACACACACACACACACACACACACACACACACACCTCAACCCGCACTGTACATTAATTCAAACAGTGCAACCCAACACAAACGACCTGCGTCCATCTATCTCTCTGGAGCCCGTGAGCTCACAGCAGCAGAGGGCCAGAGGGCGGCTCCTAACTGACTGTGACAGGCTGGTGAGTCTGGATCGAGCATGTCACAAACACACGTCCACCTACATCTGACAGTTCCTGCTCCTCTCTCTCTTTCTTCCTCCCTCCCTCTCTTCCTCTCCCTCCCTCTCTTTATCTCTCACTCCCTCTCTATCTATCTCCCCCTCTCTCTCTCTCTCTCCTCCTCCTCCTCCTCTATCCCTGCCTGCCTGCGCGCCGGATATCTCGGGGCAAACGGGCCCTCCATCTTGATCAATATCCATTTCCTGCGGCATCCGATTACAGAGTAATGCAGATATTGAGCCCATGCTTCAGCAGTCTTTAACCACACTTAGCATCTGCATCTGCAGCCGCGCTCCGCCTGCCTGGGCCGCGGGGAAGCCAGGCCGTGGAGAGAGATGGAGTGGGAGAGAACAAAATCACATTAGAACCAACGCTTCACCATAGGAGAACACACACACACACACACACACACACATCAAGTCACCCCACCACCAGACAATACGCCCATTGTGAAACGGTAGTCTGGGCTTGTGGCGTATCATATCTTCTATTGATTCCTTAATTTAGGCATTCAAAGCCCTGGTAATCTAATGAGCAATTGTGTTTCCTTTACACTACCAGTAAAGGCTAATGGCTGGAGACGAAAACAAGCGTTAATGTGGATGGGAGTGAGAGTGTTATCGCAGACAGCATTAATGGCTTAAGGAAACAAGCCGTCAGGTCCACTTTTAGTGAGCCTCATGCTGAAGGAGCGTGTGTGTGTGTGTGCGTGTGTGTGTGCGTGTGTGTGTGTCGGCGTCTCAAATTGGCATCTGAAATCCACAGCAAAAGACACCATGATGTCATTTCAAAGACCCGGGCAGAAGGGCATGTTCTGTTCGGCCAGCACTTGGGATTTGCCAATTAGCACAGCTCGTGATGACGGAACAAAAATATTGAATGGGCCTCGGAGTGCGAGTGGTCAGCAAAGAGCTGTTGATATGGCAGCCACACTGGGACGGCTGGCGTGAGACGCACAAAGTGGCTCAGGTGGACGTACCCGAAGTTGAGGGAACGCCGGGCATTGGGTGAGGGCACCATGCGGTCAGCAGAGGGGCTGGGCATGACGTGACGACCAGGAGACATCTTGCGGACTTCCCAGGCCAGTGACGTGGGTCTGGAGGCAAATGTTAAAATATTTTACAGTGTTTCACATACAAGTTTCAAAAAGCAAAATGTAATGCAATTCTGTTATTTGATATTGTTATTTTTACTGCAGGAGTTGTGTTTACAAAAGAAAAGTACAATAAATCATAATACAACAACAAGAACACACTACAAAAGGTGGAAATCTAAAACTCAGAAATTGTTTATTGTTATTCAACTTGAAGAAATTTAAGGACTGTTTTTCATTCCCAATTATGGTGTTGTATTTGGTTGCAAAAAAGCACTATTCAAACAAAAGGTTCAGGTTTAAGCCGATCAATACCAACAGTCTGTTTTGAAAAACGTACAAATTGGGCGGCAACTTAAAAGCTTGGACTTTTTTTTTGTTTAATACCTTAATCAATTTACGGGTGTTGTGGCCATTCAGTCATTCGCTTAAAGAGGGAGCCAATACCCAGCCGGATCACCTTGAATTACAGCCTTGGTATTGATCGGCCTAGTGTGAGACCAGAGAGGCCACTTCCCCTACTGGTGGGGGGTGGGGGGTGTGTCCTGCCACCACTGGAAACCGTTAGCGGTGACAGCTGGATCCTCCAGGTGGGGCACACAACCAAACACTCGCACTAAAAAAGGAGTAATTCAGAACCTGGTTCTGAACCTGGAAAGACTCTCTGGTTCAGATAGCTTTGAAAAGTAAAAACACAAGCTGCCCTACGCT